>NW_023615360.1:0-120001 GCF_013339695.2 Rhipicephalus sanguineus
CGTAAAATCGGGTTTCGTTAGGTCGACCTTTAACTGTAGTAATTAAAAAAAAAAAGTGTGTGGTGTTTACGTATCTTCACTGTAAAACGGCAAAAGCGCAACGAGCGATAAAAGCAGTTGGGAGCGTGCTTGGTTGAAAATAAGTAAATCTTGCAGGAAAGCTGTCTTGCAGACTTTTCTGGAAACCTTCCATTGCTGGAAACTGCACAGAAGCATGATTTCTCTCTCTCTCTCTTGGGCGAGTTGGTGCAGCGTGACTTAGACGAAGACAGGAGACACAGATACCGACACCGCAGATGACGCAAACTGATGTGTCTTCTTACCCCCGTGCCATCCCTCCCTGTGTGGCTTCCAGCGCGATCGTCGGGAGTAAAGTCCCTAGATTTTCCCCTGTTCTTTTTCTAAAAAGGAATAATCTAGGGACTTTAGTCGGGAGGGGAGGAAGCGCTTATAAAGCACAGGACAAATACCTGCAACTCCGCTCGTTCTTGACGCGTTCGAGGACTTTTTCGGGGCAATCGATGCTCGAGGCAATGAACTCCGGCACTGACGTCATTCGATGACCGCTTGGAAGAGTGGTTAGAGACCCCTTTTATTTATTTATTCATATACCCTAAGGGCTCATGGGGGCATTATATGGGGGGGGGGGTAGTTACAATACTGTACGGTTATGTTTATAAAGGAATATTTACACAGAACATGAAAAAAAAGGAAAATCCAAAAAGCACAAGAAGTCTGCATACGAAGAAAACATGGTAATACAATGTAGCACTCAGTAAGACAAGCTTTCCAATCCCGCCTTTTTTGTTTGCCCATAGAACCGCGTTAAATGGGCAATGGCGTCCGCAGAACTTTTTGCAGGGGGGTGCATACGCAAAGGGGGGGGGGGGACATTCAGCACTGGCAGGCCTTTTTTCACTGCCGTGACATGACAGGCAAGATTAGTCAGTAGTTTGTAACGCGCGAAATTGAATGGCAAACCTGAAGGCCAGGACCTGGGTGTGCTACTCAAGCTGTGTAGCTTATCGCAACTGCATAGAAGAATGTTATCCGCAATTCCAAGGGAGGGCAGCCGCCCCCCTTGCACCCCCCTCCGGACGCCCATGTAAATAGGCGTACTTTAGGACTGAGAGACAGCTCTCCGGGACAACTTCATACATGTATCACATGCTTAGCACAATCTTTCATTCCAACGTTCTCACGTAGTTTCATAAAGTGCATATCGTGGAAGAACGCGAATGACGACAGACAGATGGAAAGGCTTGAAAACGGGACGAGCGCCGACTCGCAACTAAGTTGAGCCACAAAACGGCTACCTACTAGTGACTGGATTGTAGTTAGGCGCGTTCATTTATTAAGCACTCTCAGAATACCTTATTTAGACCAAGTAGGAAAAAATGGTTAAAACGGTGTTCAGTTACATCTCGCGTTTGTATGGCGCGCAATGTCCAATATGTATTGGACATGGGACACTTCCATCCAAAGCTCCTCCATTGACATCCGCCAAGATTTGCGAACATGTGGTTGAATACAAAACTAATATGAATAATTCGCAATGCCCCCGCCTCGCACCTCGGAATGCCCTAATCGAAATTACTTAAGTTGGCTTAGTGAGAAGAAGCAAAAGACTAAAGTGGTAGGAGGTTAAAAGACGTGGTGCAGCATGACGCGCTCATGAAGAAAGCGTAACGAAGTACAGACGGATTCACTGTTAAAGGGAACACTTGCGTTCAAGGCACGTTCAGATTTTGCTCTCCTGCAAACACACATAGTGGCATATATTTGCACAAGACTGCTGCTGATCACAGTTCTGGCTTCTTTGCACAGACGATCTACCACGTACAAACTCAGTTTCCGCATTCACTTGCAGTAAGGGCGCCATAAATGTGAAAAGTGCACATTCAAGTGTTCCCTTTAACAGTGGACCGTACTGTGCATTAGCTATATTAAGCGGATTAATGCACACCACGTTATTGTGAATGATTCTTGATATGACCTTGCGGTTTAGAAAGTTGTTTACGAAAAAGTGGAAAATCGTAAAAAAAAACATTTTACACCTAAACACCACATGTAACAATATTTAGCTCGTTATAATTTCTCTTCGCACGTTTCAAACAATGCAGCGTTCAGTGGGAAAATGAACCAGTTCTCAGGGCAGTTGATTTCCAAAGTAAGTTGAGACCGTCAGCAGCGTGCTTGCTGGTGCATTTTGAAAGGGAACAAAACATGGCTTTTGAAAGGATGAATGAAAGGAAGCTGGTATTGAAGGCTCACGCCACGAACGTGCTGAGACCGTCGTCAGCGGTACAGTGCAAACAACACAATAACACGAGTTACATGGTGATTACGGGAAGGTGATTTATTGCAGGATAATTTTGGAGGGCATAGGAAATTACAGGTAATGAGGTAAGGGGCATTGGTTGGCCACGGGATCAGTGTTTAAAACGGGGGGGGGGGGGGGGGGGCACGGCGTCGTAGCCGGTGTTTTGTACACTGTCCGGCACGGTATCCATTCCTACCGCTGTCCGCAGAGGAAGGCCTGCATGAGCATGTCACCCTCTGCGATGCTTACACGGCGCCCCGGGCACGGAAGGTCTTCGTAGCGGCAGGTCGGATAGTGTTTCTCCACGTCTCGAAGTTCAGCAGTGAAAGAGCAACCAAGCACCGAGTTGAGACAATAGGCAACCTGTCTGCGCACTCGCCCTACACGCAAGACCCTAGGCCGGAGGTCAGACGCCGAACGTAGGGTCCAGTCCTCGGGACACAAGACTTTCGGGATGGCCTGTTCGCCGCTGGTGTCGTCGCCTCCGGTCGGCCCTGTCGTCTCGATCAAGTGCTTGCCACGGCAACATAAACACAGGATGTGCCTGCAGGGCAACTCCACGGCCTTGTGAGGAAGAACCCCGCAGCCTGAGCAGACGCGAATGTCAAAGAGCGGCTGCGCGAAATCAACGTAACGGTCGCGCAAGGGGCTTTCAAAGCCGATCAAGTAAGTTGAGCCGTCCTGGCTCGCGGCGTTGACGTCTGCCGGTGTCTCGCTCTCGGGCTGGGTGCCGCGGTCGGAAACGGCAGCGCTGTAGGATTTCGTTGGGGAAAGGATCACCATGATGTCAACTATCGAGCAACGAAAGGAGTCGGTCAGCTTGCGGCCGTTCAAGCACTGGGAGTATCCGGGATATCTTCCGAGAGATGCGGCGTGAGCGTCTTCGATGCGCACTGCTGGGAGACTTTCGCTTGGAATGACGGAGGCGAAAGGTAATGCGTGGATGGTCGATGCATATGATCGAGTCAAGTTTTATAGCCAGTGAAGGCTTTTGCACGGTGACGTCACCGCGCCACACGAGGTCGTCGATTGGCTGCGACGTTTCGAGGGGACGAGTCGAAATGGTCACGTGGGTTTGTTAACAGCAGGGTGGGAAGGGGAATGGGATCAATGATAAAAGCGGCTTTGTAAAGTCATGCAGCGGGACCTAGACAAAGACAGTACACAAAGACAGAACAGACGAGCTTGACGAGCACGGTCTGCATGTCACGCTGAATTTTTCCGATATGAACGAAGTCAAAGTACTCTGTGAGTCATCGAGCCAGGAGATTTGCTTTGTGGTGACTGAAACGAGATAAGGATCAAGGAACGTGCCTCATTGACGTGGTAGGCGTGTATAAGTGCTAGGGGATTCGTCTGGAATGCGGATGCTCACTTAAATTTCGAGTTCTTCAAGCAACTGCCCGTTTTCTAATGAAGGAAGGGTTACCCTGACAAGGAACTCGAATAATGACCTCTCCTTTTCGCTTTCTTGTATTTATCACCCGAGATACAAGAAATTTAAACTCCAGAAAAATCAAAACGCCGAAACATCAAAATGTCGGCATCACCAAGCTAAGTGGAAGATAAAGTATCTTAGCAAGATAAAGTTGGAACCTTTATCTTGCCCAGATACTTTTACTGTATCTTTAAGTACGTTGTGTATACGCGCTTTCGCCCGCTTTTCCAATAGACGCGTGTTCCCTTCGCATATACGGTTACGCATATACGGCATGGTTGATCCCTCCGTCATAGGAATCGGAATAACACGAAAGTAAAGCGTGCCCTTACAGAAGTATATACTGAATGTTTACTGTACATTGATACAAGAGAGTTCGCACAATGTATATTGATGTCTGGCAGCTATAGCACCGTTTAACGTATGCACCCACTTTTATGATTGGTAGCACATCTCCATCCCGACGACTAACGTCCATTTTTAATGATTACACAAAAGCTTGTGGTAGCTGTAGTAGTTAACGGTGAAAGCGTAATCAGAGAACGAGGTGTGATAGCCAGAAGAGCGTCGCATATCGGGCGCAGAACTTGGTCGCCATCCCGCGGCATGTTAAAATGTGATTGAACACCACGGCCGGACTAGAGGCCGGACTAGAGAGAAAACTAATACGAATAATTCGCACCCCGGCCTCGTACCTCGGAATGCCCCAGTAACCGAAAATACTTAAATTGGCTTAGTTAGAAGAAGCAAAAGGCTGAAGCGGTAGGCGGTTAAAAGACGAGCGCTTATGAAGAAAGCGTAACGAGATACATTAGCTATATCAAACGGAATTATGCGCACCACGTTATTGTGAATGATTCTCGATATGACGTTGTGGTTTAAAAAGTTGTTTACGAAAAAGTGGAAAATCGTTAAAAAAAACCTAAACGCCTAAATACCTCATGCAACAATTTTTAGTTGTTTATAATTCCTCTTCGCACGTCTCAAACAATGCAGCGTTCAGTGGGAAAATTAAAGAACCATGCAGTTCTCAGGGCAGTTGATTTCTAAAGACCTCAGCAGCGTGCTTCCTGGTGCATTTTGAAAGTGAACAAAACATGGCTTTTGAAAGAAAGAAGTGGACCAAATAGACCCTTAACCTAAACGACTTTGAACTTGTAAGCAATACTTTCCGCGCCGCATAGTGCTGTATTGAAGGCTCACGTCACGTCCGTGCTGAGACCGTCGTCAGCGGTACAGCTCAGTATACACAATAACTCGATTACTTGGCGATTTGGGGAAGATGATTTATTGCAGGCTAATTTTGAAGGGTACAGGGAATTACAGGTAATAAGGTAATGGTAACAGGGGCATTGGTTGGCCACAGGATCAGTGTATATAGGAGGGGGGGGGGGGGGGGGCGCACGGCGTCGTAGCCGGTGTTTTGTACAGTTTACAATAGAGCGAACTTGGGCATGGTTGGTGTATAGCATAGCGCAAAAAAAAATTTTTTTCCGACGAGGACACAGCAAGAAAACACACAGCGCTGAACAATTTTCCTAACATATATACAGAAAAACGGCCACATGAATGCACATGTCAAAACAGATACATATATAAATCTCTGACGCTTATCTCTGGCGGGCCATCCGATGCATGTGAAGGTTTCAGTAGCTGAAGGTCTATACTAAAAAAACTGGTGCGACCACTGCAGCCGCAAAAAAGCAACAAAAAGAAGAAAGTAGAAAGTGGTCATTCCATATATTCACAAACTGGCACATAATCTTAAACGAATCGCTGACAAATCACAGATGCCAACTGTACAGTGTCCGGCACGGTATCTAGTACTACCGCCGTCCGCAGAGGAAGGCGTGAATTAGCATGTCAGCCTCTGGGATGCAGCTTACGCGGCACCTCGGGCACGCAGTCGGTCGGTAGGGGCCGGTCGGATAGTGCCTCTCCACGTGTCGAAGTTCGGCAGTGAAAGAGCAACCGAGCCCCGAGTTGAGACAATAGGCTCGCCCTATACACGCAAGACCATAGGCCGGAGGTCAGACGCCGAACGTAGGGTCCAGTCCTCGGGACATAAGACTTTCGGGATGGACTGTTCGCCGCTGGTGTCGTCACCTCCGGTCGGCCCTGTCGTCGCGATCAAGTGCTTGTCACTGCAAGATAAGCACAAGATATCTGCAGGGCAACTCCACGGCCTTGTGAGGAAGAGCTCCGCAGCCTGAGCAGACGCGAATGTCAAAGAGCGGCTGTGCGAACTCAACTTAGCGGTCGCGCAGGGCTTTCAGAGCCGATCACGTATAAGTTGAGGCGTGCTGGCTCACGGCGTGGTCGTCTGCCGGTGTCTCGCTCTCGGGCTGGGTGCCGTGGTCCGAACCGGCATCGCTGTAGGATTTCGTTGGGAAAAAGATGACCATGATGTCAACGATCGAGCAATGAAAGGAGTCGGTCAGCTTGCGGCCGTTCAAGCACTGGGAGTATCCGAGATATCTTCCGAGAGACGCGGCGTGAACGTCTTCGATGCGCACTGCTGCGGGACTTTCGCTTGGAATGACGGAGGCGAAAGGTAATGCGTGGATGGTCGATGCATATGATCGAGTCAAGTTTTATAGCCAGAGAAGACGTTTGCACGGTGACGTCACCGCGTCACACGAGGTCGTCGATTGGGTGCGACGTTTCGAAGGTAGGAGTCGAAATGGTCACGTGGGTTTGTTAACAGTAGGGTGGGAAGGGGAGGGGGAACAATGACAAAAGCGGCTTTTGTAAGTCATGCAACGGGACTTAGACAAAGATAGGACGCACAGACGAGCGAGACGAGCACCGTCCGCATCTCCTGTCGCGGCCGGTCTGAGGCGCGCTTGCGCTACCAAAAGAAGAAGCACGCGCAGCGCTGCTAGCAACGACAATCTTTATTTTTTAAGACCAAACCACCCTATATTCGATGGAGGCGAAAATGCTTGAGGCCCGTGTGCTTAGATTTAGAGAACCCCAGGTGGTCAAAATTTTCGGAGAGCTCTACTACGGCGTCCTTCATAACCATATCGTGGTTTTGGGATGACCATACCCAAGCAACCACAGATATCCCTCAGAAATCCAGTATATATCCGTTTCGGGTGTAATGGATATCCAGTGGAGATCCGTAAATCTCCGCTGGAGCTCAATCGGAGGTCCGACAGATGTTGAAAAAAACATTTTTGCAGATTCACAGGATATCCAGAACGGGATTCTGTCGTGGACATATTATGGACCTTATACGTATGTTGTGCCTGAATGTACAG
Organism: Rhipicephalus sanguineus; assembly: GCF_013339695.2. Taxonomy (NCBI): domain Eukaryota; kingdom Metazoa; phylum Arthropoda; class Arachnida; order Ixodida; family Ixodidae; genus Rhipicephalus; species Rhipicephalus sanguineus. The sequence goes on from NW_023615360.1 coordinate 7,028, forward strand.
TGCTCACAGATTGAAAAAACAAGCACAAAGCAACACTCAAATAAGGAAGAGACACGTACACAGGAAGGGCGTCCACGTGTCTGTTCCTTACTCGAGCATTCCTTTACATTTGTTCAGATGCCCAAGTTATCACCAACTAGCCGAAGTGTCTGCGTCAGAATAACGACTGGTATGCACAATTGCTTCGAGTTAAGTGCGTTATGTTGCTACAAATGCAGCTGCCAAAATACTGCCTCTGATATGAGGGTTAAAGTTGAATTTACACCAATACGACACGAACTGAAGATGCTAGAAATGAAATTGCATTCATAACTTAGCTTTAAATTACACAGTTTCAACCTGTGAGCGCTGAACAATGCCTAAGTGTGATGGAAAGCATAAGGGTGCGGGTCCAGAGCGACTCACCAGGGAATGCAAGTGATTCCGTCCGAGAAAAAAAATCAGCTTTACTCGTATATCTGAACGCTGACCAAGTATTTGCGAGTGCACAATAAGAACTCTCGTTCCCCTACGTTGACAATTACAAAAGTAGAGAGTGAGACAGTAAGTTTATTCTCCTGGCAGTTCATGCGCTTCTGCAATCCAGTTTTCCTGGCTTTTAAGATAGCTTCTGGATACGCCTCGGTTGCGTGCGTATCCAGGGTCGTTACCTAGACAAGCTCTCTCCACACTGAGTAGCTTCAGCTGACCGGTCATTGAGATCCAGATATTTTCACGTTTTCGGTCCGTGGAAACCTTTGCTGGTCGACATACAGCTGGTCTCCTGCCCTTGTTTGCGCCACTCGCAGTCACGGGAGAAAGAGGGGGAAGCGAAGGAGAGGAGAGGCCGATACATATCACGTACTGTCGCAGCGCATTGTCTTTAGGGAGCCTTCATGTGTGCACGCCCCCTCCGTTTTTAAGACCGGTTACACACTACTACGGGATGAACGGGTGCCGCTATAAGGAGCTTCGCCCCTAAAAAATCACACCATCTCCCGCTAAAGGGGACGTGAGGCGATGCGAAGCAGCGCTTCGGCATGTAGAGCCCGCGTTTCAGAGGGAAAGAGGAGAGGGGAGGGGAGAGATGGAAAGAGGAGTGGGGGAAGTGGAGAGGGGAGGGGAGAGGGAAAGGGGGGAGGGTGAGGGGAAATTGGAAGTGGAGAGGGGGAGGAGGTGTGTGGAGAGGGCTTGCGCATGCGCAGTAAGGGTGGTCACGCCGCACACCACCACCACCGGATTGAACTCCGCTATAAGATGCTTCACATCTAAAAAAGATAATCTGGAGGGTTTCCTGCGCACCGCAAGCGGCGGTATGTTCATCGTTTCTTTCAAAGATGAAACGCTTTGAAATCGCGAGTATATGATGATAAGATGAATCGTGCTGCTTTATTCTGAACGGCTTCCAGTAGATTAGTTAGGCTTATCCGGTGGCGATGCCAAATGACTGATGCATGAAGTCAGTTCATGAAGGTCGTCGACCGGTCGCGTAATTCGGAAAAGTATACCTTGCTGCCGTATAGGCACCGCACTTGCATATACGTGTCGCAGTATGTTTCCCCGACGTATTTTTTCGTGTTCGTGCCTGCCTGCTTTTGCGAAGTGACCTTCGTGTGTGCTTGGTCTTCTGTTGCAGCGTTCGCACAGCGCGCACATGTTGTACTGTTGTGTGCCATTTTGCGAGTCGCGGTCTGGAGAGACTGCCGGCGCGCGTCATTTCACCAATTCCCTGCTGATGGGGAACTGTGCGCGAAGTGGCAGAAAAACATTTCCCGGGAAAATCTCGTGATTAATGACAAGTCTCCCTCCCCTTCACCCGTGACTTTTAGTACACTTAATTAAGACGTCATTATCCCTGTGTTAATTAATAATATGGCATTCCAAACGTGCTGTTTCGTTTCATGCATCCCTCGAATAATATTTCAACGCTCGTCGGGACTCATATAAATAGCAATTTATGCATCTAATATTTTTTAAATGTAACGGTGAAATGATTACATAGAGTGGAAAGATGTACGGAGGATGATCCGATACATGGTACAGTAATGAGTTCCGAAGAAGCATTAGGTTTCGATTGTGGCTTAAACGTAGCAATTAAGTGGACGTGGAGTGAAGAATCTGGCAATTGCATTCTGTGTATCTTCCTAAACAAAATCAAACTTCTAATATTGTGGCGTAGTTGCGAAAGAAAGAAAATATGAAAAAGAAATTACAGATGTAATTAATTTTGATGTATATATATAAAGAATTAGAAATTTTGGGGATTCACCAAGGTAATCTTGTAATTGCTGGAGTGTTACGTGCCGAAGCCCCGACGTGATTATGAGGCACGCCGTAGTGTGAAATGATTTTGAAGACCTGCGGTTTTTTTTTTTTAACGTAGGTACACGGGCGTTCTGGCACTTCACCCTCTACTCCTCCTCCCCGCCCCACCCCCTTTCGAAACGAGGCGGCAGCGCCGGGAATCGAAGACGCGTCCTCGAGCTAATCAGCGCGCGGCGCCCTTTCTGCTAATCAGACTACCACGGCGGATCAACGTGATCTCGTTGTGCCTCTAATAATGTTGCGAAGTGAACGAAAGGCATATCTTGTTTGATTAAGTCCCAGCGAACACGCCCTAAGGATGGTTATGAATGGGCGGTAAATATAGTGTTAGCCCAAGCATTCAATATTGGGGACATTAACGATTTATTTATTTATTTATTGTTTGTTTGTGTTTATATATATATATATCTATATATATATATATATATATATATATATATATATATATATATATAATATATAATATATATATATACATATATATATATTATATAATATACTATATATATATATATATATATTTATATATATATATATATATATATATATATATCTATATATATATATATCGGGCATTTATTCAACGTGTCAATCCAAACAAGCATTAAATGAAATTATTTTGGGAACGATTTTTCAAAAATCACTCGGGATGTAAAGGCTTAATTAAAGATATGTGAGCTCAAAATAGAAACATTAGTTGACTCACTGGATCCAGAACCTTAGGCACGACAATGCTATATTTATTTTCACTACCATCTTGCCTAATAAAGTAGGCAAGATATATGCGTCTTTGCAATTACAGACTTGTGATGCACAGCTAAAAGAATGAAAATTGAGTGGCAAACTAAACAGACCAAGGTGAACCATTACTGATTCACGAGCAGGTAGCTTCAGACTCAGGTGCCTCGTGAAACAGTATGCTGTGCAAAGACGCTCTGTCGAACAGGGTGGTGGCCCGTGGTTTCAGGAGGCGTTGCCTGTGGTGTTCAGTGTCTCAGTGAATTGCATTCAGCAGTACGACGATACCTGTTTTCTTCTGTTTTGCGGACACCCCGTCAACCAAACATTCGCGATTAAATCATTATTCGGAAAGTTGCAGAGTATAATTTTCCCGCACAAAGCACTACTGCCAAAAAAAATTCAACTCCAGCACTTGTCAAATGGGTGCCGCAGTGCCACCGTCAGGCTGCCGAGGGGGTGCCGGGCCCTTCCTTAAAAAATGGAGGGGGGCCCGCTCCCCCCCCCCGGGTCCCCCTGACTTTAAGCCCTGAACACCACGGTGTAAGGTATATATCCTTACACCGTATGAAACACCCAATACAGCTTGCAGTTGCTCGTTACGTGCTACACGGATTTTTTCACTGAGCCTTGGAAGAAGGCCGCGATGCACGCGCTTGGTTATAGGCGTACGCGTTGCTGTGAACGTAACGAATTGGCTTGCACATCTACACAAAAGTCTTTTTGGCTAAGAGCCAGTGTTGTAACCTTCGTTACGCATATATGTTGTGAAAAAGAAAAGAAACGCACAGAGATCCTGCAATAAGAAAGACATTAGAGTCATTTAATTATGATGCATTCAAGGACGACTCCAGCGTCTTTTTATTGTCCCCAAGGTTGAGCTTGATAATAAGAAATGCGAACAGCTGTTCAAGTTTCTTTCCATCACCCCTGTACTTATATGTAAATATGCAAAGGCACTGCGCGTCGCCGAACCATAACGTTTGTACGCGCGATATATATTGAGGCGAGTCTGTAAATATAACCATTGATACCATGGACATTACGGGCAGTTGTGACTAAAACACTAAAAAATTAGGAGCCTCATCCATGGAGGTGCCGGGGTTCGAACCCGGGGCCTTTCACATGCGAAGCGAACGCTCTACCACTGAGCTACACCCCCCAGGCCTCAGTGGCACAATTTGAGATGCCTTTTGCAAGGATCGCACCTGCATCTTCAATTCCATTAAGCAGTGCGATTGCTTTGATTAGTATTTCAACGGCCGTCGGTATGGGCGTACGACTTGGCCCGTCGGCACAGGCTGGAAGCAGCGATTTCTTTTCTTTCGGTGTTCTGCAGTGAAGCCACCATCGGCGCAGCTCGCCGCCTCCTGAAGAGTAGGTGCCCCCACCTCTAACGTGCGGCGCCACTTATCAAAACGAAGTGTGGCCGGACAACTCTATGGGCCGGTCAGCGGGCTGGCCGACCGCAGTCGCAAACATGACGGTTACAAACAGGGCCTTTGATGCAATAAGACCTCCTTGCGGGCTAGTTGGTTCATATCGAAAAAATCTAAGTACACGGACCTCTTGCATTTGGCCTCCATCGATCGCAGTGCTTCCTTCCTTTATGCTTGCGCAGTACGCTACACGGCCTTTGAGATTCCAGCGATTCCAGTGTGCTTTCAAGCAAAGCCACATGCGTTGAAGACTTCGAGAGCGCCGTCGCGCATAACTTCGCTTACCGCGAACTCCGCGCTTTTACGAATACTTTCACTTCTAGCTTTTTGGTTTTGTTTTAAATGGTAACGCAGTAATGCGCTACAAGTTCCCGTAGCCGGGAATTATTGACGTATTTTCGGTTTTGTGCGCGGTGGCGCGGAGCACCTTATGTGTCCGTTGTATCCGATTTCGCTGATTCTGTATAAGTGTGAGATGACGTTCGACCATGCGAAGGATAGGCTTATTTTATCTTAAGGTCGTGTCCACTGAATTTCAAAAGTTCTTTCCGTGGCGCTTGAATACAGTCGGCCCCAACGATTAATTTTTGCGTTTTTACGTCCCAAAACCACAATATGATTGGGAGAGACGACGCGTAGTGGGTTCTTTAACGTCCACCTATAAAATCTAAGTGCACGGACCTCTCGCATTTCGCCTGCATCGACTTTATGCCACCGCGGCCGGGATTCGATCCCGCGCCCTTCGGGTCAGCAGTCGAGCACGATAACCGCTAGAACCCCGGCCGCAACAATTGAGAAACCTCAAAATAAAAAAAAAGTGCGTAACCGTAGTGTAGGCAGCTCATTGAGCGCTTTTCTACCGCCTCGAAATCTCGAAAAAAAAAATTATGGTACTTCGATGCGTGCCAATTAATATATATACTTTAAGTGCTCCCTATTTTTTATTGAAAAAAAAAGAACGGAATACCACGAAAACGAGAATACATATATTAAAGGTGCACCTTTCGCCTAATTAGTAAAAAAAGCATAAACCCAAGTTCAGGAATTGGTTAACACGAAAAGTTTGCATTTTTGACAATGACGAAACTGTAGTTTCAGCAGAACCTCAATGCCACATAATAACCAGTTCATTTTCTTATATTTCGCAATTAACTTTTTCCTAAAGTATGGATTCCTTAAATTTGATTTGATATTGTTTTTTCAAGTTTAGAAAATATTACTATGTAAAGCACATTACTGTATGAGATAGTGTTTTTATGTATGCAATAATTCATTTTGTTGTGCTACCATGCCAATATGATTATTTTGTTCTTATGTGTATAAATTAGAGAGTGCAATAACATACTATGCGTCCCTGCTATTCATTTCTCTAGTGGTTTCAAGCTAACTGGCTGTTGCTGTGTCCAGTACAATGTAAGAAAATAACCATACACCATTGGTATTTATATGTTTATTTGTTGTTTGAGAGTAAAAATGTTCTCAGATGTAGCAGCTAAACGCAATCGATTTGCAGGAAAAACGATGTAGCCTGTATGTGTATGTCGAGGCAGCAGCAAAGCATGGGCAACGAAAGTAGGCAGGCCCGCTCACTGCTTTGCAGAGTGTTCGAACAGCCCTGGGCTGATGCGCAGGATACCCACTGGACCAGGAGTTGGCGGAAGCCAAAACGACTAACCGTACAGTGAATTTTCTACACGAGATAAATCTTGTCATTGTTAAGGTGCAAACTTGCAAGTTTTGTCATTACAGCGCAATGGACTAGATATCTGAAACAAAATGAAGCTGCTAAAGCATGCAGCTCAGGGGCGTGAGGTAAAGTGCGTAGCGTGGGGCGGCGCACCTATTCCCCGCAATCATTTCTGCAATCCGGGTTCTGCAGTTGAGACTGCGCGACCATCTGCATTAGCGGCCGCACAGATCAAGCGATGATACGTCACCAGAACAAGAGGCCCTTATATGCTTTACACAAAAGTGCGTGGGTCGATCTTTATAAAATAGTACTACTTGGAACAAGACCCACACTGACGCTGTCTAGTTGCAGTACTTGCGCTTAATTCTTGTATGACATCACGAAGAATGCAGCGTCACGAGGAATATTCACGTCAGCAAATAAATAAAATGTGCTGTACCTGACCAGCGCCGGGCGCTGACCTGACTCAAAATGCAGTCCGTCCGCAAATGAACACCGCAGAACACGATACAGCACGCTAGCTTGGAAGAAGATAATTCTGACGTGCGTCCACTCTAGCGTCTCTTGCCTTCATCGCGATTTCGTCTTTGTACGCTGCGACATACGGAGCCAGCCACATGCAACAGCCGCTGCGTGGTTTGCGCGTCAGTGCTCAAGCGCGGCAAAGCTCATCGGGAAGAGAGACGTTCGGCCGCCCAGCAACGAAGGGAATCCGATCCTGGCTTGCGAGTGGCCAAAGCAGGAGCTCACGGACCGTTTAGCGGCGTCATATTATCATCGCTGTATCGGCAGCTAAAATAGTACTTAGTAAAAAAGGCACCCCAAAGAAAAGGAAAAGCCACCAGCTCCGCAGTTTTATCAGTCTTCGCGACGCCAAGTCAGTGAAGCTGCGCTAAGTTTTACCCTTGAACGTTGCATTTGTGCGCTGTGACGTGCAGCTCATGCAGTTACTGCGTCCTCGAAATGCCCACTGAATACGTTGTAATAACAAAAGGTAACATGGCACTGCCGCAGAACCCAACGACGGTCGGAGCGCCGCCGCGGCCGCGTCTTCGTCGCCTAGGCAACCGTGACCGCCGCGCGCGGAGCAGCTCTGTGTACCACGTGACTTTTTTAACGCGCTGCCGAAATACTCTCCTAACAAGGAAAACAGACGCCCACTGTTGCCAGAATAATATATAAAGGGCGCCAGTTGTGCAAACGCTTCTTAAGATACAACTGCGTGAACCTTTTTTTTTTCAACTGTAGTTGTTAAATTTATGTCAACAAACGTGCCATGCAATAAACTTGGACATCTTCTATCGAGATACATAATTTTCTTTTCGGTGCTTCTGTTTTGAAAGCGAGCGCCACTCTTTTGGTAGTGCATTCGGAAGGAAACTAAAAAATTACACCATCTCTCGCTAAAGGGGACCATGAGTAGATGCGAAGCCGGAGTGTTTGCACGATCGCGTTCCGTTGGCGTTCGTTGGGCATGCTACCGAGCTCGCGTCGTGGAACGCGAAGAGCGACGCTACGCGCGTCGTATCTTCCATCTAGCCTGGCCGTTAATTCTCACAGGCGAGCGGGGAACGCGGTCGACAGGCGGGCGAGAGGGGGCAGCGTAGGAGAGGAGAGAGAAGGGGAGGGGACGCGCATGCGCTCGAGCTCATCGCGGCGTTGCGCAGGAGAGAATTTCGGTATGTCTAGCCCGCGTTTCAGAGGAAGAGTGGAAAGGTGGAAAAGTGGAGAGGGGTATGGGAGAGGGAGGGGAGAAGGAAAGTGGAGAGAGTGAGTGGAGAGGGAAAATGGGAGAGGGTAGATGACAGGGGGAATGGTGAGGGGGAGTGGAGAGGAGGTGTGTGGAGAGGGTATGCGCATGCGCAGTAAGGGTGGTCACGCCGCACACCACCACCGGATTGAGCTCCGCCTTAAGATACTTCTCATCTGAAAGAAATCGTCGGTGCCGTGTGACTGCGAGGGAACGCCTCTTCATAAAAAAAATCACAGCATATACACGGAGTGAATGATGATGAGTGGGCGAAGCTGCGGAGGTTCATCGGTAAACCGTGAATCTTCCGTGAATTCTGCCCAGTACATCATCACCGACGTGAGATCGGGCGCGTTTATACTAAAGGTTCGATGAGAGTTATGACGACTTGCAGCGCACTTTAATTTTACATGTACGCTGTGAATTTTCATTGTTCAGAAAACCATTGCTTTAGAAAACATCTGGCGTCTTTCGTTAAGCAGCTGGCGTCTTTTCGTTTTGCTTTAGAAACATCTGGCGTCTTTTCGTTTTGCTTTTAGAAAACATCTGGCGTCTTTCGTTGGCTTATTTCATCAATCAACGGCGTTTTGAACAAAATTTTTATTGTTTAATCACGCACAGGATAAATCTCACCAGGCACTACCTTGGAGGTAAACAATGGCTGCTAATGGGAATGAGAGACAGAAGAAGTCGGCTTTTAGCTAACACTTACACTTCTACTTCTACTAACGTTTCCTACTGGAACATGCCAATGGCTGCTAATGGGGAATGAGAGACAGAAGAATTCGGCTTTTAGTTAACGCGCACGCTGCCAATTTTTTATTGTTCAACAACGCACAGGAGAAATCTCCCACCGGCACCACCTTGGAGGTCAAGATCTGGTACTAGCGTTATGACTGGTTACGCACTACGAGGGACGAACGGGTGCCGCTTTAAGGAGCTTCGCCCCTAAAAGTCTTTCAACATAGTAAAAGACCGCTTACGTAAAAGACTTTGCGCGCCCGTGTGACACGGGTATTATGCTGAAGCTGGTACCGTATCATCGGCAGTGCACCGCTAATAGAGCCGAATTACGTGATAAAGGTGCTTACTAGCTATAGAACCAGACCACCGCAGGCGCTCCGGTTCGCAGGTTCAGATATTTGCACACATTGGCCAAAACTTGAGCCAAGTCGAAGTTTGATCAGCTGGCTTCGAATCAAGCTTTCGGCAGCTTATGCTTTTTATCACATGTTTGTTTCAAAGCGTAAATATATTATATGTTTTGTTACCTATTAATATAGCTTTCTAGTGCACAGGAAAGCAGTTCGATAATGTAATCGAATTCAACGTAGTTGCACGTTTGCCACTAAAAAACTAAGAATTATCAGCGACAGCAATGTATTAGATAACCACACGAACAAAAGTTCGTAATCTTCACGGGGCTGTAAGCGGCAGAAAAGAATAGTCTGTATTGAGAATAGAAAAAAAATTAAAGCCAGTTACACGCCTGTGCGATTTGAGTAAACAGCAGAGCAGACAAGCAAGCGCCACCGCCAGGGGGACGCAGTTCGAGTTCTTTTTTCCTCTTCTTCTCCTTTCTCATTTCTTTCCTACTTCTTTTTTCTCTATATCATACATCTTCTGCTTTCTTCTTTCCTCTTCGTTTCTTCCTTTCTCTCTTTCTCTCTTTCTTTCTTTCTTTCCTTCTTTCTGTAACTATATGTTGCCCTCTCCCTTCCTTCTTTCCTTCCTCCTCGCCTTCACTTCCCTTTCTCACCACCCTGCTGAACTGTATACTATGCATTGCTATGCTATGCTAAGACCTGCTTGGCACACACCCGCTTTCTGAGGCGCATACCCGCCCGGATGAGGTTGTGCAACGCCACGCGGAGTTCTGCCAGGCTTAAACATCACCGCTGTTAAAACACGGTCCTAGACGCGCATGTATAAACACCAACTGATCTCACTAAACGACGTTATATGAAGCTTCATGAAGAACACAAACAGTGAGAAAAGAATTAATTTTGTTCGTTTTACATTAATACTACACTTTGTTAAAGGGACGGAGGGGAGAGGGCCCCACGTTAACGTTCTCCACCGAGATTCCGTTTCATTGTTCACCTTAATCTAAGCCCATTATGCCTCAGTGGTGACCGGGAGTCGAACCCGTATCGTCAAGCTTAGTAGCGCAACATCTTTCCCGCCAAGATAACACGGCTGATAACCAATGATGATGGGAAAATTGTTCCAGCTTCTGCGATCTTGTTAACGCTGCCACGTTCACACTTCTAAACGCTCATCGAAGATTGAAACCAAACAAGAACATAGATACAGTGAGAATCTCCAAAATACGTGTTCTGAACTATCTGTTAACTCTTTCGTGAATTCGATTGGTAGGTATTTCAAGGCAAGTGACAGTGCGCAAGAAAACTTCGTTTCCCATAATCGTATGCGAAGCGAAATTTTGTCACTGTTTCTGTTTATTCATAAGGGCGAGCACAATTTTATTTTTGTAGAAAATATTCATTTTATTGTCACGCAAGTAGCAATACTCTTCGCAGAGCTAATCCAAAGAATGCCAGTGCCGCTGCGCAGAATTTGTAGAAATGATGATGCATGATGGTCCTTGAGGTTAGAATAGCCGTGACAGGTGTGTTCATAAGATTCATATGTTCATAAGGTCATTCAATTTCAGTTGATTCTTCTTAATACCGCATAGCGCAGAAGCTGTATCTCTTAACCCTTTAGATGTCCAAACGCTAAAAGCTCAGATGTTCAAACGTATACAAATCAGTGCTTGGCGCAGCTGTTTGACGGAATATCAAGAGCTCAGGCAACAACTGAACACGTTGACAAGGTCACATATACGAGAGCATGTTTCGGAAAACGTGAAGACTGCAGGAGTGTCAGAGCGCAAACTAAAGAATGGAAACAATCTTGTGCGAAGAATTAGATGACGTTGTCTTTCGTGTCATCGAAGAAATCAGGGCAGCATTACTGGTTAGGGCCGCTGTACTGCGGTCTTTGCTGAGGGGACTGGTAGCGTCGTGGCGAAGGCGAACGTGACGGGCGTGGAGGTGTCCATTCAGTATCGGCCAGGTAGTCGGCGATGTCGCGTGGCCGCTTACCACGCTGTAGGCACGGTAGTCCCATCTGGCGGTACTGGCAGCGGCGGTAGGTGTGGCCGGCATCACCGCAGTGGTAGCAGAGCGGGCGGTTGTCAGGGGCGCGCCAAACGTCGATTTTTCTTAGCGCGTAGCGCTTGCCAACATGCGGGCGGTATGGCGTTGGTGGCGGCGGCGGTGTCTATAGTGACGGTACTGCAGTGATGCAGCGTCTTGGCGTGGGCACGGAGAGGAATTGCGGTACGGCGGACTGCGGCAGCGTAGCTCATAGCTTGTGGCTGAGGCTGCGCTAGTTCAGGTGCTCCCAGAAATTGCTGAATTTCCTGAAGTACGGCGTCGGCAAGCGGGTCCACTTGAGGCTGCGAGGATGGCAGTAATTTACGCAGCTCCTTCCATACGATGACAGTGATAGTCTCTCGTGGAATTGCAGCGCCTGAATCTCCCTGTAGGTCGTCGTGGGAATGCGGTGGTTGTACGGCCTGGTACGCATTTCAAGTGCCTTTTCGATCGATGTGGCCTCCGACACGAATTCAATCACCATCTTAGGTGGGTTGGGTAAAAGGCCGGCAAACAGCTCCTGTTTAACTCCCCGCATCAGGAAGCGAAGCTTCTTCTCCTTGGACATAGCGGGGTCAATGTAGCGAAATAGGCGGATCATTTCTTCAGTGTACATACGCATAGGCATGCGCACGGGGGGGGGGGGGGGGGGGGGGGCGGCGGCCGCCCCCCCTATTCACCGCAAAGTCAGCCCCACACATTGAGACATAATAGGGAGGGGGGCGCTGTGACTCGGTAGGGGGGCGCAGTGTCAGCGCGATACATTGACATAATTGGGATGGGGGGGCGCGGCGACGAACCTTCGCCCCCCCTGAAGGGGAACCCTGCGCACGCCGTATGTACATACCGATGTTCTCGTTCGGCAGCTGTATACGGGTCTCTAATAGGGTTTCGTCTCTTTCCTTAGGACGACGCTCGTGAAGGTGTCCAGGAATGCGGCGCGAATAGTGTCCTATATAGGTCGTGAGCATGGCCTCTCGGCTCTCGAAGCAGGTCCGAGCAGCGTCTTCCAAGGCGAAATAAACGTGCCGTAGCTTGTCTTCATCGGTCCAGTTGTTGAAAAGGGCGACCCGGTCGTTCATTTCAAGCCAGCTTTCCGGGTCTTCGAGTGATGACCCGCGGAAGGTTGGTGGCTCGATCCCTGAGTTGATGTAGACGGATCGATGTAGGGGCGGCTGGGGCGGTCATCGTTGCTGTCGACGTCGAAGTCTTGGTTTGCTTGGCGTTGTAGGGAAGGGGCCCGTACTCTGGCTGTAGTCCTATAGCTGCCCGCGGCTAGTTCGACGATCCGGGATATTTTTTGTGTCCTCAATTGTTCACGACTTGGACTTGGATCACGGCTTTGCGTAGGCGTCCGCAACATGGACGAACCAGCTCCTTTACCAGATGTCACATGGCCGTGACGGTGAAGAAGGCTCCAGCAGGACTCGAAAATACGGAAATCCTTATTTGGCGAACTTGTGCCCGGAAAATCAAAGGTCAATTACAAGCAATTCAAGCTGTGCACTGATAGCGGCCAGAACAGCATCGGCCGTCGAGTAATGTGATCTGTGGTAATAGAGCGAACTTGGCCATGTTGGTGTAGCATAGTGAAACACACAGCGCGACACTACGACGGGGACACAAGTCTGTGTGTGTTTCCTTTCTGTGTCCCCGTCGTAGTTTCGTGCTGTGTGTTTCACTATCTGTGGTAAGGCGTGTCAACATTTATAGATGCGGCATCGGAGGCTGTAGCGTTATCGCTGGTGCTCGCGAAAGCTCTCGAATAAACTTGACTGTTCGCGTCATGTGCGTAATCTTAACGGAATAATCTCAAACAACCACGAAGCTTCCCAAACGTTGCAGCGTGGTCTGCGCCGAGCATTGATAAGTTTTTGTGGGTGAAATCCGAATACACAAAAATCAGACAATAAACGCCGCTGGCAATATTTGAGCCCCGTTCTGTTGAATAAACAGTTGGTAGTCCAGCCGCTTTCCTGTCTTCTTCACCCTTTCCTGTGATCGTTTATTTTGTCTGGATATATATTCCCTTATGATTACAAAAAGGAGTTCTTTTTGGGTGAGTTGGTGCTTAGATTGCATAGGTGGGCCTGACTGTGAGGGAAAATACGTTGCGTTGGAAAGGGGAATTAGAAAAGAGAAGAAAGTGAAGCGTCAGCTACCAACTATATATTTACTGACACTCCTAGAAAAGTACAAGGGAAAACAAAACTCTCCGCGCATGCGCAAAGAGCCAAGGTGTGACGTGGAACGACATGGTCAAGATAACATGTTTTCAATAAAGCATATTTTGGAAGAATACAATGTTATGGATGCGTAACTGACACAATCATAGTTTCTTTTTGATATATAGAAGGCTTTCAACAACCCTAAGGCCGTTTGGTCCTTACTTTTGCCGAGAATCAGCTTCCGAGCCAATCACGGCAAACAACAGTAACACCTGTCACATAAACAATAAAATAATTACGAAAGGCAACCACCATAGTTTTTCTTTGGGAACATTCACAGGGACAAGTGGGGCGTGAATCGTCAAAATAAAACTAGGTTTGTGAGTAGGGCGGCTGGGTGATTGAATGCGAGAGCGTTAAAGCACACGCTTGAAGAAAAACCTGCCTAGTCAAAATTACGAACAAATTACCGCTTTGTTTAACAATTTATTTCAGGAAAGAAGTTCGTTAAAACGAATATGGTGTCAAGATAGTTTTGTTCATTCGGGTTGATGGCAACATTGAACCCTATGAGTACCTGCCGGGAAATGCAAATTTCTTTGATCGAGAACGTCGTAAAATTGGGTTTTGTTAGATCGAGTTGGGAGTGTAGTCGCAATCATAGTCGGCAAAACAATTGGAGCTCAGTCAGACTCAGTCAAGAAATATATTTTGCTCTGAGGGCTCACTCGGACTCAGACTCACTAAAATTTTCCTCAACCGGACTCACTCGGACTCGGACTCGTGAAACTATTTTTCAGCCGGACTCATTGAGACCCAAACTCACCAGCATATTATTCAGCCGGACTCACTCAGACTCACGGCTTCATCTGAGTCTGAGTGAGCCTGAGTGAGTCGACTCATGAGCCCGTTGGCGTAAAATTAGCTTTTTCGATCATGATGTCAATGCTCTTTAACGCCAATATCTCACATAATCAGTGCTCTACGATACGTCTTTTAATCTTGTACCTTCAAATATGAGTTATCATACATCATGTATCAATCCAGTAAGGACATTGCTTACTAAATACGTGACTAACACGGGACATTTTTATCAAGAACTTCCCATGAAAGAGTTTGCGGGTGGACGTCATGGCACCCCTTCCCCTAACTCACGCCTCTGATCAAAATATTGAAGTGGCGCATGAATGCTAGTGTGCTGAGATATGTTTGAATAGACTAGAGTATAAACACAAGCCGATATAAGGTTAATGATAGTAATGCTGAAGATGAGTAGATAGGACCATAAGTCGGCAACAAAAGGTGGAGCTCACTCGGACTCACTCAAGAAATATGATTTGTGCTTAGGGCTCACTCGGACTCAGACTCACCAATATTTTCCTCAACTGGACTCACTCGGACTAAGACTCACTAAAATTTTCTTAAACCGGACTCACTCGGACTCAAGCTCATCGAAATATTACTCAGCCGGACTCACTCAGACTGACACTCACGGCTTCATCTGAGTCTGAGTGAGCCTGAGTGAGTCGACTCATGAGTGAGTTCGCCGACCTATGGTCGCAATATGGTCCTTCTTATGATACTCGTGACGTGTGTTGTTCAGGAAAGAACTTACAGGTGCGTGCCGCCGTCCACATCGATGACAAATTCACTTAGTACTTTGCGTCCAAGTCTTCGGTGTCGGCTTGTCAGGAGCGTGACAGCTGCATGACTTAACTTCTGATCACGGACGCAATGTCGACGATCTGTTTTGCCAGTGGAGGTCCTAGCTCTTGGACGATTCATTTCCGCAATCATTTCCGATGCATCATTCGCTGCCATCTCCATGGCAGTAGCAACGTTGCTAACATGGTCACAGGTGAGGTCGATGTACTCATGGCCAAGGACCGGCAACTTCTAGCCTCGGACTGCAGGTCGTCTACCAGGCGGTCCCGAAGTGCTTCTTCCAGAAAACTTCCGAAATCGCATAAGGTTGACGATTCATCGAACTGGACCACAAAAGCCTGCGACACTTCCTGAGGTGCTTGTGGTTATATTGATTTGAAGTGGTATCGTTCACACACCCCTGAACGTCTGACAAAGTAATGCTCCTGCAGCGCCGACACGATTTCCTTCCGTGTACGGCCACATAAGCTGTGCGTATTTAGTAGGAGCAAAATTCGTAGCGTCACAAGCATAGGTCGGCAAACTCACTCATGAGTCGACTGACTCAGACTCACTCAGACTCAGATCGAGCCTTGAGTCTGAGTCCGAGTAAGTCCGGTTGAGGAAAATTTTGGTGAGTCTGAGTCTGAGTGAGCCCCAAGCACACAATATTGTTACGGGGAATATAAACAGAGACTCGAAGGACTAGCAACAGATGTATTTGCAAGTGGTTCAACGAGCAGCGCTGCTCATAGGAACAGCTCGTGCCAGCCTCTCTTATTGTCGTCCTTTTCTTCGTCTTGTGGACCACGATGCCACTGGTACGTAGCATGACCCCCGGCGGCGGAAGCACCGTCCCGGAGCTTTAAAGGTCGTTTTCAGAAGCCGTGTTGTAGGGCTTGAGCCGTGAGACGTGAACAATATCACTGGACCGAACGACAGATGACGAGGGACAGATGGGGCGAATCTCATAGGTGACAGGTGTTACTTGACGCACTATACGGTAAGGTCCCGTGTAACGTGACAAAAATTTTTCAGATAGGCCCACTCGACGATTAGGGGACCAGAGTAGCACAAGGGTACCGGGAACGAAATGTGCGTCTCGATGTGAGGCATCGTACCGACGTCGTTGGTTGCTCTGCGACGCCGTCAGGCGAGCGCGAGCGAGCTGACGGGCATGATCGGCTCGCGCGATAGCGTCATGAGCATACTCGCTGGTGGACGAGGTACTGGATGAAATGATGGTGTCCAGTGGTAATGTCGGCTCTCTTCCGTACAATAGGTAGAAAGGTGAAAAGCCTGCTGTGTCGTGGCGCGAGGAGTTATACGCGAAAGTTGCGTAGGGTAGGGCAATATCCCAGTCTCGGTGGTCCGGCGACACATACATAGCGAGCATGTCCGTAAGCGTGCGATTGAACCGTTCCGCGAGGCCGTTGGTTTGAGGGTGGTAAGCAGTGGTCACTTTGTGCTGCGTGGAACATGAACGCAGGATGTCGGCGATTACTTGAGAGAGAAACGAACGGCCACGGTCGGTGAGCAGTTGTCTTGGGGCACCGTG
Source organism: Rhipicephalus sanguineus (assembly GCF_013339695.2). Lineage (NCBI taxonomy): Eukaryota > Metazoa > Arthropoda > Arachnida > Ixodida > Ixodidae > Rhipicephalus > Rhipicephalus sanguineus. Next base: position 23,483 of record NW_023615360.1, read on the forward strand.
AACCAGTATAACGTCCCGTAACAGGACGTCAGCAACGTCGGTTGCACAACTCGTTGGTAGAGCTCGCGTAATATCGTAGCGCGTAGCATAATCAGTAGCCACTGCTATCCACTTGTTCCCAATGTTGATGCGGGAAAAGCACCAAGCAGGTCTAACCCAACGCGGTGAAACGGTTCCGTGGGTATGTCTACTGGTTGAATGGCCAGCAGGTAGCAGCGACGGTGTTTTGCGACGTTGACATAACTCACACGCAGCGACGTATCGGCGTACCGAGCGAGCAAGGCCTGGCCAGAAGAAACGTCGCCGTACGCGCTCATACGTACGAGATACGCCAAGGTGTCCAGCTGTGGGCGCATCGTGAAGTTCAGCGAGGACACTGCGCCGTAAATGCTTAGGCACGACAAGAAGAAGGTCAGGCCCGTCAGGTCGGAAATTGCGGCCGTATAGGACGCCCTCTTGAAGTACAAAGCGACGGACGGAGGCGTCGTTTGGGGAAGATTCCGCGCGGCTGATGATGTCAAGCAGCAGTGGGTCCCGTTTCTGTTCTTCCCCAATGTGATGAAGGCGGACACGGAGAAGATGGAGGGCACCGTGTTGGCGTCACTGTCATCAGGATCGTCGACAGGGTACCGGGAGAGGCAATCGGCGTCCTGGTGCAAGCGACCAGACTTGTACACGACCGAGCAAGAAAATTCTTGCAGACGCAAAGCCCAGCGACCAAGGCGCCCTGAGGGATCTTTGAGGGAGTTCAGCCAGCAGAGCGCGTGGTGGTCGGTAACTACCGAAAATGGGCGTCCATAGAGGTATGGCCTGAATTTCGCGACCGCCCAAACGAGAGCCAAGCACTCGCGCTCTGTTATGGAGTAATTGCGTTCAGGGGCTGATAGCAGGCGGCTGGCGTATGCAATAACGCAGTCATGGCCACGTTGGCGTTGAGCTAGCACTGCGCCGATGCCATGGCCACTTGCATCCGTACGGATCTCAGTAGGGGCAGCAGGGTCAAAGTGGGCCAAAATCGGAGGAGTAGTGAGGAGCGCGATGAGATTGGAGAACGCAGAGGCCTCTTCTGAGCTCCATGAAAACGGGACGTCTTGTTTGAGGAGCTACGTAAGGGGTCTCCCTATGTCTGCAAAATTTTTCACAAAGCGTCGGAAGTAAGAGCATAGTCCGAGAAAGCTGCGAACATCCTTTGCAGATCGTGGTACAGGAAAGTTTTTGACTGCGCTGATTTTGGCTGGGTCTGGTTGTACGCCGTTAGCGTCTACTAAGTGGCCAAGTACTGTAATTTGGTGACGGCCAAAGTGACACTTGGACGAGTTCAGCTGCAGGCCAGCGCGACGGAAGATATCTAAGACGGCTGACAGGCGCTCTATATGAGTCTCAAATGTAGGTGAAAAAACAACGACATCGTCCAAGTAGCACAAACAGGTGGACCATTTAAAGCCTCTGAGCAGAGAGTCCATCATTCGTTCAAAGGTGGCTGGAGCGTTACAAAGGCCGAAGGGCATGACCTTGAATTGATATAGGTCATCAGGTGTGATAAATGCCGTTTTCTCACGATCCATGTCATCCACCTGAATCTGCCAGTACCCGGAACGTAGGTCTATGGAGGAAAAATAGCGGGCACCATAGAGGTAGAGTCACTGTATATGCTACCTTTAAAGGTAGCATATACAGTGACTCTACATAGAGGCAATCGAGGGCGTCATCTATTCGTGGCAGAGGGTACACGTCTTTTTTTTTGTAATTCTGTTTAGGTGTCGATAATCGACACAGAAACGCCATGTGCCGTCTTTCTTGCGGACGAGTACGACAGGGGACGCCCAAGGACTGCAGGATGGCTCAATGATGTTCTTGGCGAGCATTTTGTCGACCTCATCTTGGATAATTTGACGCTCAGTCGCCGACACGCGATATGGACGCCTATGGATAGGAGGCGCATCACCGGTGTTTATGCGGTGCGTCACACCAGTAGCTTGCCCCAATGGACGGCCGCCGAGATCGAAAACGTCGATGTACGACAGTAGAACCCGGTGGAGCTCGTCAGTCTGCCGCGGTGTTAAATCAGAAGCAATCATCGACTTAATTGCGCTGTCGGGGCAAGTATTGGATTGGTGCTGGGCAGAGGTGTCGGAAGGAGTGGCCACCGTGAAAGCATTCACTGCGTTGTCTTCTAAGGTGGACAGCAATGCCAAAGAGATGCCTTGCGGCAGCACTTGAGCTTCACATTTTTTGCCGACCTATGGTCACAAGCGCTTCTTCTTTGATGGCGCTCAGGAAGAAATGCAGTTTATTCGTCCCTGCAACCTCCTTAGCCGCGGTGCACAGCTGCAAGCTTCCGCGGTCAGGATCAAATTCCGGTAGCTTGTCGACCGGCCATCGCCACCTTGCGTTCTTATTAGATCCCGTGCACCTTCGTTGCCACTTTCTTGTTTCTGCTGAAGGGGGCATATGATTCAAGAAATGGCTTTATCCGCAGGGCTGCTTGGCGCCAACATGAAAGCAACCAAGTGACAGTTCCTGAACAAGAATGATCGCCCACCAAGATACGCTCTCGCATGCACAATAATCCGCGGTGACGTACGTCACTATCACTTCATCATTGAACGGCGTTAAACGGGCGTGCCGCATTCTAGATACGAGCGCCAGAAGGCAAGGAACCGTAGCCTTCCTACGCAGCTTTGACATCGCATGAGGGCCTGATAATATACAACTTTTGGTAACGCGCACACATGGGTACGTCCATGACGCTTCTCGAAGAATAGCACGGCTTTTGAATTTTGCATATGTTAAATACACGCACACATACAACCCCCCCCCTCCCCCCCGAAAAAAGATTTCTGGCTACCCCCTGATGTTGACCACTACGCCATGCTCGGTCTTGTTCTCGTACAGCATGGCATAGGCGTGTGCAGGGGGGGGGGGGAGGGAGGCAGGGGGGCGCAAAGTCAGCCCCACACAGGGAGGGACGTGCTGCGACTCGAGGGGGGGGGGCGCAATATCAGCGCCATACATTGACATAATTGGGAGGCGGGAGGGGTGGGCGCTTCGACGAACCTTCGCCCCCCCCCCCCCCCCTGAAGGGGAACGAAGGTTCGTCGCATGCCTGCGTACGCCCTGCGCACGCCTACGCTGCATGGTATTTATTATTCCTTCCAGTCACTCCAACACAAGCAGGTCTACGTCCACGGAAGCGCCGCTGTGCTTCTACAGTGGGATGATGAGCGGCCTTTCTGATATGCGATATGTCGTCACGATTCTCACGAGCACGTAATTTTACGCTCGTAATTTTCTTGTCGCGGTCATACTAAATGTGTATTTTTTCATGTGCCCGTGTATTTTAGTAAACTTAATTAAGACGTCATTATCCACTGTGTTAATTATTAATATGCTATTCCAAACGTGCTCGTCTCATGCGTCCCTCGAATAATATTCTGACGCTCGCCGGGACTTATATAAATAGCAATTGAAGCAAGTAATCTTATAAAAGCGTAACGGTAAAATGATTACGTAGGGGGAAAATGTACGGAGGATTGATTTGATACATGGTACGATAATGAATTCCGAAGAAGCACTGCTGAAAAATTGCTGCCAAGTTTGCCGTTATTGTGTTTTTTTTTTATTCTGGCAGAAGCGTATAGCAGTCGACGTGGAGTGAGGAGGCTGGCTATATGCATTCTATATGTCTTCACAATCACAAATAAGCCTATAGTATTATAGCGTGGTTGTGAAAGAAAGCGAAATTACAGATGTAATAAATTTTGATGTACATATAAAGAATTATAAATTTTGGGGATTCACCAAGGTAGTCTGCATGCAATTGCTAGAGTGTTACGTGCCGAAGCCACGACGTGATTATGAGGCAAGCCGTAGTGTGGAATGATTTTGACCAGCTGCGTTTTTTTTTTTTTTAACGTAGGTACATGGGCGTTCTGGCACTTTACCCCCTCCTCCTCCTCCCCCTATCGAAACGAGACGGCAGTGGCCGGGAATCGAAACCGCGTCCTCGAGCTAATCAGCGCGCGGCACCCTTTCTGCTAATCAGGCTACCACGCCGGATCAACGTGCATGATCTCGCTGTGCCTCTAATAAAGTTGCAAAGTGAACGAAAGGCATATCTTGTTGATTAAATCCAAGCGAACACGCCCTAAGGATGGTGATGTATGGGCGGTGAATATAGTGCTAGCCCAAGCTTGAAATATTGGTTACAGATGCGTTATTTATTTATTTATTTATTTATTTATTTATTTATTTATTTATTTATTTATTTATTTATTTATTTATTTATTTATTTATTTATTTATACCTTCAAAGCACGGAGCCACCAAAGCTCTCATGTAGTGGTACAGGTAGAAGTTAACAGCAACATAACGGTATAACCAGGGGCGTAGCCAGAAATTTTTTTCGGGGGGGGGGGGGGTCAACTATACTTTATGTATGTTCGTGCGTGTGTATGTATGTGTGCGTGCCTATATACGCAAGCAAAATTGAAAAATTTCGGGGGGGGGGGTTTGAACCCCCCGAACCCCCCCCTTGGCTACGCCCCTGGGTATAACTGTAATATACACCTACGGTTATAAATATACACATAAATAGATATACAATTGTAACAAAAATGTGCTAGAGATAGCAACGTTCGAAGCGAACACTGCCCTTGGATAACTGAGTAGACTGGCTCTCGGGAAATTTGTCTAGAGAGAAATGGCATTATAGTTTTAAGAGATAGCAAAAGCCAAGACGCAATTATAAACAATCTTTTATAGTTAGAGCAAACGTGTCAGTGGGAAAATTGCAGACCATCCTGAAACACCACGGTGTAAGGTATATACGTTACACCGTGTGAAACACCCAATCCAGCTTGCAGTTGCTCGTTACGCGCTACACGGATATGTTTTCACTGAGCCTTGGAAGAAGGCCTCGAAGCACGCGCTTCGGTATATAGGTGTACGCGTTGCTGTGAACGTAACGAATTGGCTGGCACATCTACATAAAATTCTTTTTGGTTCAGAGCGAGTGGTAACCCTTGTTATGCACATATGGTGTCACTACAAAAAGAGCGCACAGGGTCGTAATAAGAAAGACAAGTCATTTATGATGCATTCAAGGACGACTCCAGCGTCTTTTTATTGTCCCCAAGGTGGAACTCGATAAAAACAATTGCGAACAGCTGTTCGCGTTTCTTTTCCATCACCCCTGTACTCAGTGCTGGGCAGTATCGAAGATACATGTATCTTAGATACTATCTTAGATACTATGTGGGTATCTTGTATCTGTATTGCGATACGTCTCGAAAAACAAGTATCTGTATTTCCGATACATTCGATGATGTATCGTGTATCTTAAGATACAAGATACTTCTATCGCAACACAACCGTGCGAAACAATATTCGCTGGCCAAGCTCCGCTTCTAAAGCTGGTACTGGTCTCACTAAGCCATATGAATAAGTCTAAGGGCAGTGGCGTTATTTTATTTTTCCGCCAATGTCACCCAGTGAGGGTAGAAGATAAGGAAGACAACCACGCGGACGTCTACGCCCAGCCCACGTACCTTTCGTTTTCTCGATTTCTTTTCTTTTTAGTTGCACCAATGCCGCGACACTTGCTCTTAGCCACTGCCCTGCGCCGCGCACTCCACTGCGTGCGGCGTCTATCGCGCAAATTCTGACGTTACAGTGCCGTTATTCAAGATTCTCTGGAGTCTTGCTCCGTAAAGAAATGTGATGCGCGCAAGAATGGGGTTGCTTTGCGTCGAGTGGATTTTACATAGCAGCGATTTGAAGGATCTCGTGGATGTAAGTTTGACTTGCATGCAGTGAATTAACTTATATGCAAATAACATTCTAACAACTTTACTACCGCTGGTACTGATGCTAGATCTAATAGGGAAAGCGTTTACCTAACAGAAAATATCTTGGCGTACCGCTTTTTTTACTTCCATCTACATTTCTTCAAAGAATTTATGAACTCAAAAATGTCATTGTTAGCACAAGTGCTTTCTTAGCTGTCATTTAGCATCACATACATTTGGTCTCCGCACTTTTTTTGCGGTCTGGTCACTACAGTATGTCTTTTGTAACGCGCTCCCAAAATAAGATTTCTGCTTTATTATTCAAGCTGTCTGCTTTATTTCTGCTACTACTTACACATTTACACGTTGCGAAGGCGATTGTGAAAACAAATATATTATTATGTGGGCGTGCCTTGAGTGTATAGTACAAAATATTCTGCTTACCGCTTAAGAAAATAGCGAAATTGAGTTTGCGGCTACTTACGACGTAACTTTTCCAAAGCACCCTCTTCCTTAGAACTAATACTCTATAAGTCTCTCATACGCTCCAAACTTGAGTATGCATCTGCCATATGGGATCCCAGTCATGCTAACCTCCTCTCTTGAACTAGTACATAACTCTGCTAGATTCATCCTCTCTAACTACAACCGCACTTCTAGTATAACCTCATGAAAAATAGCTTATCACTTATTCCATTGGCTCACCAACGCAAAGTCGCCCGTCTTTCGCTGTTTCAGACAATTTTCCATAGGCACTGAATTTTCTATTGTCTCAACAGGCAAGTTGACGATACTTCGTGATCATAGCTATTAAGAGCGCCGTCTGTATTGTGTTTCTGTACTCATTCAATGTGAATGTTTGATACACAACCACTTCTCTATTTTACTTATATTTGTTTTTATGTTTTAGGCCTTCTTAAATATTTTTCTTATTACTAATCGCCACGTAATGGGAGCTATAAGAGGCAATAGCGCGAATAGCGGCGGTGTCCTGCGACGCTTTTGTGCAACTACACAATACGTCTGAGACATTTCTGTGTTGCACGTGTTCTCTCGTTGAAGAAAAATTGCTAAAAGTTTGCACCTTAGTGAGTATACCACCAAAGTATCCCTTACGCCAGTAGCTAACTAGAACATGAAAATTCATTGCAGTTTTACACCATCTATGTATACATCAGGTGTCTCAAACTCAGCTTACAGCCGACGGGCCGCGGTCGCGAAATTTAGTTCCAAGGGCCGGGACAGTGAGCATGGTGGAGTCGGAGAGAGTTTGAACAGAATGACGTTGCCATTTGAAAGGAAGCCTTTCCCATATCTCATATATAGGTCATTTCTGAAGGAGATTTAGAGTCAGGATTCCAGAAGCATCGATATCGATGTGAGTGAAATCTGGACGCGGATTGAAATATAGAGTTTTTGTTCCACGGTTATATTTCAGCTCATGGTAACCATGTTCCTCACGAAAGGAATGCTTGAGACCAGTCATGTCTGTATAGCTCACGAATAATGCTTATTTAGAAACTAAAAACAAATGGGACGAAGACGGTCATGTGTGCCGGCCGGGCCGCTAGCGAATGGTCTCAAACACCGCATACACCATAAGTCCCCCCCCCCCCCCCCTCGCCAAAAAAATGTCGCTACCAGCGATGTTGCAGCTGTACACCTGTCCATATATACGCTACTGTGCAAACTGTCTTAAACGAAAAAGGTAAAACTCTACACCGGTATTTGCGCCGTCGTGCGAAGGATTCTTATTGACGTTATTCTGATTACATGGCAACCCGCTATAGCTGGTAGGCGTGCTGAGCGGCGACTCCCATCAACTGCACAAATCACAAGCAAGAACCGCTGTCAGCTTAGCGTACAAAGAGTTGTCCTGTGAAAAAGGTAAAAAAAGAAACAATAATTTGTTTTGGAAGGAAACTAATGTACTTTGAGCAAGAAGGCAAAACTTTTGAGATACTAACAGACATCTCATTCAAATGAAAGAACATAGGTCACAGTTCAGAAATTTTAATGCAGACCTTTTCGTGTATAGGCATTTGCTGCTACATAATAGGGATCTATAATAACAAATTTGAGAATGTATCGAAGTATCTTAAGATACAATTGCCAAATATCGTATCGGATACAATTATTGCGGCAGTATCTTGTATCTGTATCTCCAATACTTTTTGCCTGAGTATCTTGTATTGTATCGCGATACAATTTCAAAGTATCTTTGCCCAGCCCTGCCTGTACTTATATGCAAATGTGCAAACTTCAAAGGCAGTGCGCGTGGCCGAACCATAGCATATGCATGTGCAATATATATTGAGGCGAATCTGTAAATATAACCACTGATACCATGAACATAACAGACAATTGTGACTAAAACATTAAAAAATTGGGAGCCTCATCTATGGAGGTGCCGGGGTTCGAACCCGGGGCCTTTCACATGCGAAGCGAACGCTCTACCACTGAGCTACACCCCCCAGGCCTCAGTGACACAATGTGAGATGTGTTTTGAAAGGATCGCATCTGCACCTTCAATTCCATTTAGCAGCGCGATTGCTTTGATCCGTGTTTCAGCGGCCGTCGGTATCCGCCTCGTGCGCTGCTGCTTTCAGTGGTACTGGTGGCGCCACCAACGGCGGACGGTGGCGATAGGTGGATCTGCGCGGCTCAGAGAAGCCGTGGGTAAAGCGCCTGTTACTCTCCGTTTTTCTATTCATGTTTCATTCTGGTTTGATATTTGTACTGCCGACGCTGCTCCACTAGACAACCATGCCGTCTGTTACGTCCATTGTTCTATATTATTTGTTTTAAAATGACAGGCCCGTTTTTAATGCGTGCGCGCGATGCACTGCGTACGTTTCTTACGTGCATGTGTCCAAGTTTTTGCGTGATCTGTTAACACAGATGAAATAAAAATTGTTGCAGTACAAAACAGCATTCTTGTTTTATTGAACACCCCAAACAGTACAACAATGACTATTACGGCTGTATGCCTGCTTAAGAAACGCACACAAAGACACGCGATTTATCTTCGCCCAACACTCGTAGCACTCAACTAGGCCAAGAAAACCAAAATCTAACTTGCTGAACGTTTTAACAGCCGTCACACAGCTGCATAATAATGCGTGAAAGTACTGTAGCAAATGACCAACAAACATTCACACAGCGTTTTTTTTTTTGTTCACAGACCGTATTAACATATGAGAAAGTTCTAACTGCATTGCAATCACATAATTCGGAATATCTAATCACTTTCACCATTGAAGCCACAATCCTCTAACACATGCGCTTTAAATTGAGCATGGTATTACTCAGACTTATACAGGAAATGCGCACCCGTGGCATTACTCAGATTTATATAGGAAATGCGCACGCGTGCAATGTCTCGTATGCTAGATTCTCCTTTGGTACGTGCAGCTCAAAATAAAATGCGATTCTAGAAGTAATGTTCGTGGAGTAGCGAGCATATAGCAGAACAACTACTTACAGCTTCACTTACCTTTGCCAAAACGGTATTCCAATTGCAATTCAATATTAACCGACGCAACAACGATAACAACACGCCTGTTGCACACAGGCGTACCAGGTTGACGCTCGAGGCCAAGCGCGGTATTTTAAGTGTAGCACAATCGTGCGCGTACAGTACGCTAGAATATTCTGGCACAATGTCGTCAAGCTTGCAGTCACTTCAGCGGTTCCCACGATGTAGCACCAGTTGACGTCCTCGCGTCATCAAACTGCTACGACGCCGAGAACTACACACACAGCTGACTTGGAAAAACGCGGTCTTGCAGGAGGCCATCTTGTCCCGCAACCAACGGACAAAAGTACACAACTGAGGCGTCTGAAACATTGCCGTTGATGAGATGGCAGCTGAACGAAATCAGGGCTCGTCGTCCGACGTGTGGCCACCGCCTTAACACAATATTAACATTGCAACGTTCAAGGAAGACGCGACGAGCCCAGCCGGTCTTGTCGGGTACGCTACAGCACAGTGCACAGCGCGCGCTCTCACGGCCACCGAAAGAAATAAAAGAAAGTGGAGAGAGGAGTTAGCTTGGAGCATGGCCAGTCGGTGGAAGCAAGAGGACGTGTTGCGTCGTCGGTGTGGCATATTGTCGAGAGATGGCGCTAGTTTGTTTTTGCGCAACGAAATCGCAAACTTGATTCAAAATGCATGGGATCCTATGGGGGGTTGGGAGAGGGCACATCTTCCTTTCTCTCTCGCTAGTCACCAGGGGAGCCGAGCGGTGGCGCCACCATACCGATGCACGAGGCGGATAGGCGTACGACTTGGCCCGTCGGCACATGCTGGAAGCAGCGATTTCTTTTCTTGTCGGTGTTCTGCAGTGAAGCCACCATCGGCGCCGCTCGCCGCTTCCTGAAAAGTAGTTGCCCCCACCTCTAACGTGCGGCGCCACTTATCAAAACGCAGTGTGGCCGGACGACCATTGGCTCAGCGAGCCGAGCACAGTCGCAAACATGATGGTTACAAGAACCTCTTGCATTTCGCTCCTCGACGCAGTGCTTTCTTCTTCATGCTTGCGCAGTACGCTACACGGCCTTTGAGATTCCAGCGATTCCAGTGTGCTTTCGAGCAAAACCACATGCGCTGAAGACTTCGAGAGCGCCGTTGCGCATATCTTCGCTTACCGTGAACTCCGCGCTTTTACGAATACTTTCACTTCTAGCTTTTTGGTTTTGTTTTACATGGTAACGCAGGAATGCGCTACAAGTTCCCGTAGCCGGGATTTATTGACGTATTTTCGGTTTTGTGCGCGGAGGCGCGGAGCCCTTTATGCGTCGGTTGTACCCGATTTCGCTGATTCTGTGTAGGTGTGAGATGACGTTCGACCATGCGAAGCTAAGCGAAGACGAGTGGTCGTGTCCACTGAATTTCAAAGTTATTTCTGTGGCGCTTGAATACAGTCGGCCCCAACGATTAATTGTTGCTCTTTTACGTCCCAAAACCACAATATGATTGGGAGAGACGCCGTAGTGGAGGGCTCCGGAAATTACGATCCATCTGGGGTTCTTTAACGTCCACCGAAAATCTAAGTGCACGGACCTCTTGCATTTCGCCTCCATGAATTTTATGCCACCGCGGCTGGGATTCGATCCCGCGCCCTTCGGGTCAGCAGTCGAGCACCTTAACCGCTATAACCCCGGTCGCAACAATTGAGAAACCTCAAAATTAAAAAAAAGTGCGTAACCGTAGTGTATGCAGCCCATTGAGCGCTTTTTCACCGCCGCGTGTTTCCGTAGCCTAAACGGTACACAAGCGGAAGTTCCGGTTTTGCGTGGTTTATAATAAAAACTGGTAAAGGGCGAACACGCTAACTAGTGCTACGTCTGAGTACAATAAAGAAATCATTGCTTTTTGTACAACAAGAAAAGCCTTACGATAAACTCCTGTTTATTAATGTTTCGGCTATAGCGTTTGGGTGGCCCTCTCGTGACGGCTGTCGGGGAATCCTTTTTTGCCGTCACCTAGGTACCTAGGTGACCTAGGGACGAAATCTCCTTTAGTTTTTGGCGGTGCTTTTTGGAACGGTCGCTCCACCGGCTGATGCACGCTTGAACTACTTGAACGGGCTTGGGCTTTCGTCTCCTCTCTCTACACCGACGACGATGACCGCGAGTCGGGCAGCTTCGTTTCGACAACGTAGTACGCGAACCGGTGCTCCGTAGCGACTTCGTCGTGGCTGCCTCGAACAACATCTGGACGTCGAAGGCGAGGATGCTGCATTGCGCTGCCTTGCCACAATTGAGTAAGTAGTGATCTCCATTATTGCGAGCTTTGTCTCTGTCAGCTAGAAATGCCGAGTCTATCAATTACATACCAGAAAGCGTGACAATATGCTGTCGTTCTTACGATGTGGATTCGGAGCGTGATAAACATTTCGAACTGGGGCACAAGAGGCTCACCAACGATCGCTGCGCGAGCAGGAAATGTTTGCTGCGCGAGTGAGTACCGATCGTGAGTTCTCACGCACTACAGTTCGACATGGTTAACTTGCACCAACTCGTCCAATTTTCCTCTTGGCCTAAGTGATTACTACTACGGATGTTATCTGATCAACTAGTAGGAAATGCGCTCACTTTCGCTAATTCAAGGTAAATTCTTACATACCTTGCCCTGCGGTGATAAATCGTATAATTCTGTTGGGCGACGGGAGCATATGAAGACCTGGTATTTGTAAACAAGAAACAGCTAAAGAAGCGACTTAGCGTTTTATTCTAACGGTGCGGTGGGCGATGTTTAGTTGTCAACTTCGCGATTATTGGTACTGTCGTACAGTCTGAATCACGCTTGTCTGCAGTGCTCAAGCGGATGATTCGGCCGCCGTCTTTTTCACGGGTGCGCCGAGAGTGACGCCACAATGATACCACGGTCATACGGCAAGATGCAAGAATTGGAATGTATGTACCAGAGAGTTGGAAAAAACCAATATTTTACTGATACAAAAAAGGGAGACTTGAATAACTACAGACAGATCAACCTCAGCATTGTACAAAATATTCACGAAGATAATTTCGAATGGGATAAGAGCCACACTTGACTGTAAAGGTACCCTGAAACGGTTTTTGAAATTTTGTCGGCGTTCAGGTTACAGCATCATCAAATCATTCGCACCACGAATTAAACGACGCACCGTGTATCAAGGCAGCTACGGGCAATTATAGTTATACCCTTCTTCTTGCCACTGCTTTGCCTCCTCAACTCGTATAATGCCATCGCTGGCGGCCGCAACGCACTCGACGGGTCGAGCTCCATTGAGTGCGCTGTTGGCAACAGAGACCAAGTGTGCGGAGTGGTTGAGATCTGCTCCACCACGTGCCAGCACACGACCAGCTGTCCTTATTTTATTCTCCTGTAGGGCGACAATCTGCAAAGGCATGCGGACAAACAAAAAGTATTTGAGAACGATCATCAATCAGTGTAGGTCCTGTAATTTTTCATGTCCCTGACGTCCCCTTTCTTATGAATCAAGATCATGTTGGCATTCTTCCTAGATTACTGTCCGTTGTCTACAAGCTATTTACAAAAGTAATTGCTAACAGAATTAATACGACATTAGAGTTCAACCAAAGGACCAGGCAGGATTTCGTACAGGCTTCTCAACAACAGACCATATTCATACTATCAATCAGGGGATAGAGAAATGCGCGGAATACAACCAACCCCTATACACAGCCGTCATAGATTACGAGAAGGCATTGATTTGGTGGAGACATCAGCAGTCATGCAGGCACTGCGGAATCAAAGCATCGACGAAGCCTATATAAACGTAATGGAAGAAATCTACAGCGGATCCACAGCCACTATAGTCCTCCATAAAGACAGCGACAGAATCCCAATAAAGAAGGGCGTACGGCAGGGAGACACGATCTCTCCAATGCTATTCACCGCGTGTTTACAGGAGGTTTTCAGGGCCCTAGATTGGGAAGAATTAGGGATAAGAGCTAATGGAGAGTATCTCAGTAACCTGCGATTCGCTGATGACATTGCATTGATGAGTAACGCGGGAGACGAATTACAGCTCACGATTACTGAACTGGATACGGAAAGTAGAAGAGTAGGTCTGAAAATTGATATGCATAAAACTAAAGTAATGTGGAACAATCTCGGCAGAGAACAGCGCTTTGCGATAGGTGGCGAGACACTGGAAGTTGTAAAGGAGTACTACTTAGGACAGGTAGTCCTAAGTAGAATTGCTCGTCGAAACATGGAAGCTACTCAAGAGGAACACAAACATCGCTGCAATAGTAAACAATGTGACATGGCCTTTCATGCCAAAGATGATGTCTTACTATGGGCCCTGGTTCGAACGTCGGGACTTTGCGAGAAATTTCTTCAACAGTACATTGGCTCATACACCGTTCTACGACAAACTTCCCCAGTGAACTATCTCGTCACCCCACTTCAGTCCATCACTGACCACCGCTGTCGTAGCACGGAAATTGTTCACGTCCCCCACATCAAGCCTTTTATTACTCGTTCAGCCGATCTTTGAGCTGTGGCCAGGCTGGCCGCTTCGAAGGGGGGAAATTAGTTCTCACTTGTACATAGCCATCATCATCTCTATTCTTCTTTGTGTTTTGAGCTGAGGCGGACACTGCAGAATAAGCAGTTCTGTTGACGTCTGGTCTGGTCTTCCTGTGTTGTCCAGTTCATTTATTTTTAGCAGTGTTTAAAATACCGCTGGCATAAGCAGCCAGAACCATCTAGAAAGCAGCCCCAGAACAAAGCAAGGGAGGTGAATGACGATAGCCCATGGCATGCGCCAGTGTGCGCTGTGACGTGTCTGTCATTGACATCGACTACACTCTAAGAGAAAATCAAGTATTTGGGGAGTATTTCCGTCACGCAACTATAATCGTCATCCACCTCGCGCTATCACCGCGGTCCCGGCACTTCCCGGTCACGAACGGCACGTGCGTTATCAGTGTGGCATAGAATTCTTAACAGGAGAGTGACGAAAGCCAGGTTTTCAAGAAAGAAAACGTGAGCAAGCCAGATGACGATTATAGTTGTGTGGCAGAAATACTCCCCAAATACTCGATTTTTTCTTAGAGTGTGTACTCGCAGAACAGGTGAACTGTCACAGTGAGCTTGAGCAGCCACTAAATGCATCGTACCAATGATGATGTCACAAGGTGTTGCTAACTCAGGCACTCGTGCTTAGTTTGAAACCATATTAAAATGTGTCCAAGGCTATGTCCAATACATGGTCAAAGGTACCTATGTATGTGCAAGAATGGGACCTTTAAGTGGCACAATCAATCAGTGCACAGATCTTGTTGGAAAAAAATGTATTTCCTTGCTTCAGCATTCTTCAAAACACAAAAGCGGCTGGCTGCCAACATCTGCAACCACACCGCTGGGGCATCCATTGTTCTCCAATGAAACCCTATTATGCTACTACATATGGGCATTGTCACTGAACGGTCACATGCATAAAAATTAATGTTAAAAATTTGCTAAAAACTCCGGATAACAAGCTGCTGCCCAAAGTCAACATGCACTATGTGCCCACGCATACTGCTGTTGTCAAAGTTGACGTAAAACATGGTTTTATTTCACAGCCTTGGGAAATAGTTTTAACGCAATAGTATTAAAGAGCTTGTATTGCAGAAATTCTGGCGTCAGCATCGTTGGTGGTGACCGAAAAATCAGCGTTGTCCGTGTGCGAAAATTCGAGATAGATGCAATTAAATAAATAATAAAAAAATCTTCGGTCCAAATGAGGATCGAACCCAGGCCTTCTGTGCGGCAAGCAGGTGTCCTATCACGGAGCCACGTCAGTGCTTGAAACTGCTTCGTAAAAAACGCTACAGAAATGTCAAGTAGTTGGAGTCTCCTTAACGCATGTAATATTGCGTGACAGAATCATAGAATCGCACCTGGTGTCAAAACATGAGAATGGTGCAATGGTGGTCTAAAACTTCCCACCCATTACAAAGTGTGCAGTTGTGCAGGTGTGTGTGGCACCTTACGCACACCTCCATATGTACACAGTGGGTACTTTGCTGATTTGCAAAAGGAAGAATTATGGCGTAGTGGGCACTTCGCAACTGTACTTGCAAAGTAGGCATTCTAGCATAGTTTGAAACGGCCAATGTTACCCGCACAGACAATCCTTTCCTTGCGGCACGGTTGAAGGCAATGCGCACGGGCCTCGATTACGCTATCGCGTTCTCTTGAAGGCATAACTCAAGCATCCTCCAAGTTTTTTAGAATGCTTATTCTGGTTATGGCTTTAAATTGTAAGTTCTTAATTGGTCTTGGGCACCTTGGTTCAGTAAGTATGCTCGGTCAATATGTTTAGAGCCTGGACATGCACTTTGAATGATGTCTTCAAATAAAAATAAAAAAAGCAAATTTTCTACATTGTAATCTTTATTGGCATTTCAGGAGCAACACAGTAGGATGACCAAAGGATGTACCACTTCACGACGGAAATTGTATGTTCAAGAATTGTTTCAAAATGTACAGCAAGGAAGATACTGGGATTCTTGTCGCACCATCAGCTGTTCAATATCTGCAAGCTGGAAAGGTGAACAGACACTTTCATGTAAAAATGACCATGCACGCGCTCTGGTGCAAGCTTGTTCAGCTGTGGTAGATAGAACAGTACACAACCTTACTCTTCATGTGCCAGCCACAGAAATGAGGACCATCATCAGATCCACCAGTGAAAGCAATTTTTCTAGCAGCCTGCATATCAACAGTCTCCTCATTTTACTCGATCATCATTGCTCATTCCTCTACTGTTTATGTGTGCGTTTACATGTTAGTCAATCATCACTGTCTAAACAGATCGTAATACTATGGTGACTTAGCACTTAAAAAAAGAAAGAGTTCGGAGGAGAACAAGCTAGAGAAAGAGAAGCACTCTCATTGCTTGTTCCCCTCCCGATTCCTTTTTTTTTATTCTAAATCACGATTGTATTGTGGTTTGTTTAAGCAGTACAAAATGACTAGCCCACCAACAAGTGTCACTCAATTATGTCATGCCCCTTGGTAGCTTGGAAGATAAGGTGTCATGCTGCTAAGCTTGAGGTTGCAACAACACCCGTGCACTTCGATTTAGGTGCACGTTGACGAACCATGTGGTCCATGTGATGCCATATTGTCAAAATTAATTTGGAGTTCCCAAATACGATGCACATGATGATCATCAGTTTTGGCGATTACACTTGAACCCCTTTGTAAAAGACACCACCGTGCCCAACATCAAAATAGGGGTTGATCAGAAAATGAGAACATTGTACCCTGCTTATAAGAGACACCTTATATGAGAAATAACTATTCCCAGGTGTGTGTTTCTTATAAAGGGGTTCAGCTGTATAAGGAATGCCCATCTATTCAAGTGTGTGATCACATGAAAGCAAGAACCCTCATGCTGCACATGGCATGGATCATATGTGGCATTTTCTTTCTAAAAAAGGCAAGTCCACAGCAGAACTGAGAAAAATGCAGTTGTTTGCTACTGATTGTATGGTCGAGCCTACTCTTAACAATTTCCAGTCAGTGCATTAATGTCACCAAGTACTCCAAAGCTACATTGCAATTAATATCTAAATAGCCGGTATCCAGGAGTAGAATTTGGATTTGGCTGTTATACATGCGTCAGCAGTAATTACATATGTCACACCAGGAGCATGACACTGCGCCTTCGGAAGTGCGTGGAATTTCTTTCTGAAGCTTCTTGTCGTGATTGCGAACATGTGAGCACATTAAAATCTTTTTTTAAGCAAGTTGGGAAGTTGCTTTCCATGGAATGTTGTTTAAATGGTTTTTTGTGTGGTACTGTTTCGATCGCTTCTAGAAATAAATCAATACCCAATTGCTTAATTTTGCTGTCTTGCATTTCAAATGTACCATCTTGGAGTGAAAGCACGATACCAAACCAACTAGGTCACACTAAAGCCCTTCCATCGCGTTTGCTGCCGTTTTTTTAAATAGCACTATCCATTGTTTCGTTGCCGCCGCCCATTTCTGGTTTCGGAGCTCCCGGAAGGAAGTTCTTGAGCCACTTCTTTCTTTTTTCCTTCCATCTTGTTTCTGCACGCGAATGTGCACACGCGAGAAAGCAAATACAATTTCCTTCTCAGTTTCGCAAGTGTTGTTTTGTGGTTCGTCTCAGAACTGCGTGCCGCCTAGTGAGTTTTTGCTCGGTGTTTCTGCGTTGCGAGGGCATGGGCGGGCATGGGGTGGGTGCACCAACCAGAAAAGCAGCAGAAACATAATGGCAGCACTTCGGCTTCCGCTGGGTGGGGTACCGATGTAAAGGGAGAGGGGGAGGATGAGTTGGCACTACATAACCTAGCCGGCGGAAAGCGCATGGAGGGGCTTTAGGTCACACCTGTAGATGCGAAACGATTGATAATTGTGACTGGATGTAATAATTACCTTCTTATTAACTCCAATAAAACTAAAGCAACATTTTTCAGAGCAAAAAATCAAGCTATTTCTGTCAGAGCCACACTTACCTTAGGAGGGAATGCCATAGAAATTACTAACACAGAATGCTTGGAGTCTACTTTAATGAATTCATGCTATGGGATAGTCACAAAGAACATCTTCAAAGTAAGCTTGCACGTGTAGTTGGCGTTTTGAAAAAATTCCAGCATCTATTGCCAGAAAAAGGCAAAGCTTACGTTGTACCGAGCCCTGTTTGAATCACAGTTAAAATACTGCATATTGGTATGGGGAAGTTCAACAAAAACAAATATTAGTAAACTAATTTCAATGCAGAAAAATGCGCTTAGAGCGATTGCTGACGTGCCTTACAGAATGCACTCTGAACCACTGTTTACCACCTATCATATCATGCACTTAAAGGGGTACTGACACGAATATTTTCAGTTGTCGTTTTTTTGGCGTCAAATGAAGGGTCAAGCCCTCAAGAGCCTAGAAAAGGTGGTGCTAAGCGCGAGTGCGCCCTGAAAAAGTAATTACAGTATGTTTTTAAAAGCTAGTTTCAGTTCGTACTGTACCCTGACGTCACAACACAGTATGAGCTTCTTGTCACATGCTTGCACAATATATAGTGACGTTTCCACGGTCGCTCCGCACCATGGCTCCATTGGTGACGCACAAGTGGCCATCTTGGAAGTTTTGGTACCTAACGTCATCACAACTAGCCAGACTGCTGCGTGAAGTCACCGGAATTTGTACTGTAGCCTGATGTCAAGCTAATGTCGATGTCAGTAGGTGCGCCATGGAAAAATTAATTTTAATATCAAATTAAAATACCTTATCGGCATTTGCTGAGCTTCACACTTGCTCAGAGCCATCTATGCATACAGGAGATTTGTATAGCAGAGTAAATTCGCCTTCGAGAAAAGGTGTCAGTACCCCTTTAACCAACATGTACTATTGCGCGGCCGAGTGCTCTGCAAGCTTGTACAGCGGCGCCGATCACAGCGTACTTTCGAGTTATCGGGAGAGAGTTTGGCTGCTCGTGCGAGCACGCATCGCCCCCACCCTTGTTGCTTTCACCCTCGAAGTTATCATTTTCGAAGCTGATATCACCTCAGGGCAAAACAAGGGCGAGGATGAAAGCAAGTGGAGGGGATGCGCGCTCGCCGGGACAGCCAAACTCTCTCCTGATAACTCGAACATATGCCATAATCGGCGCCACTGTACAACCTTGCAGAGCATTGGCCATGTGCTCGCGTGATGTAGCTCATACTGAGTGCAATAGTACCATCATCGTCTTTTACAGCTCTACAAATCACAGATTGAACACGGCATATTGTTCTTATGTGAAGTCGCTACCTCCACACCAACATTCTTTACTACCTTACAAGGCACCACGAGTACTGGTCTGTGCCTCACCCATGTACTAACTACGGCTTTCAAGCCCTGCCTTTGCTTAACAAGTTTGTATTTTCTCACACCTCGATACGCGAACATTCCTTTAACTCTCTTCGAAACTTATTCCGTTAATGTGTGCATTTACCCACCACCTTAATTATATTTTGTGTACGCAACTTTATTTGATATATCTGGAGATATAATGTATTTGTAGTATTACGCATTTTATTGTGCACCGTGTTTTTTCTGCTATAACATTAGCCTGTGCTATTTCTGTTTTCGTGCATACCGCAGTACCGATGTTTACGGGGGAAAGCGAACGTCAAGCCGCGACTGTGCGGCTTTTTTCCCTCCTCCTCAGTCATGTATTTTTTTGTATGCATGTCTGAAATAAAGACTCAGACTGTGATTATGAGGGCTCCGGAGATGTTGATCATCTGGTTCTTTAACGCGTCCTGCCACGGCAGCCTAGTGGTTATGGTGTTCGACTGCGGACCTGAGGGTCGCAGGATGGAATCCTGGTTGCGGCGGCCACATTTCATGAAGGCGAAATGCTAGAGGCCTGTGTACTTAGATTAGGTGCACGTTAAAGAACATCAGGTGGTCAAAATTTCTGGATCTCTTAATTACGACGTCCCTTATAATCATATTGTGGTTTTGGGACGTAAAACCCCAACAATTATTATAGTGTTGTTTAATGTGCACCTAAATCTAAGTACACAGGTCTCTCACATTTTTATTCATCAAAATGTGGCCGTCACGGCCAATTCGACCCTGCAACCTCTGAGTCCGCTGTTGAGCACCATGACCACTAGACTATCATGATAGGTTGTATACATAACTGCACATTTGTGCATATGTTGATCAATGTATATACCATGGTAATCACCCAGTACCTTCAGTGCCAGGCCAATAAACCAGGCTAACATCTCCAAGACCATAGAAAATCCCTATTTTCTATATAACTTATAAAAGAAATAATAGAACAGATAGACGGTTCTGCACAAATGCATTTTTGCCTGGTCCTTGTGATTACAGGTTGTCTAAAGGCTCTAAATATTCGCTTGGCGGACAATTTCATTCAACAATCTGATTGGTTTCCATTGTGGTGTCACTGTGAATAAATGAGTAAAGGCCACCCTATTTCGCGGGTTTTTAGTTGTGCACGCGTACGTGCTAATTTATGCACCGGTAAAAATAAAGCAAATTAAATGTACGTCTGTGTTTTTCAAACCACCGCGTTCATGTCCGCTCGAGATCGCCGGCTACAGCTGCTGTCCGCATGGTCGTAACTGCGCACTTGTGCTGAGCAAACAAAAGTTGGTCTCTGTCATGGGTGCACCGAGAAGAATACAGCAATGGTTGACGCCAGTACAGTAGCGACAGCAGCCGGTGGGACGCCGAGAGGTCTCTGCAGTGGCACGATTCTCAATGGCTTCTTGCGGTGCAGAACACATGTCAACGCCATTTTAGGCAGTTTATGCTATCACGGGCCCATCTGATGGCGGGTCATTAAGCCAGAAGCTGTGCTCTTCTTGCACGAACCAAGCAATATGCTATGCGCTGTGCAACTGACGATGAGGACGAACGAATGCGATCAGAATCCAGCGAAAAGTGAACATAGAGACAACGAACGACAGGAAGCTGCGCTAGTTCGTATGAATCGATCGCGAAATGAGGAAATTCGTCGAACGAGAACAGTAAAGACGACGCGTCGTCTGGTTCTCTCAGGTCCGTGTTTGCGCAGCTCACGTGCCATTCCACATGCGAGGACAGCGGTAGCCGTGAAAGCAAAACATATTCGCCTTTCTACGCGGGCCGCGTAAGACCGTGCAGGATGCTGTGGCGTTTTGCTTACCTTTGATGACCAGTAGGCAAATTGTCGTAGACCAAATATCGATGCTTGACTTTCCGGATGATGCTAAATATCATCACCACCCATATATATCCATATATTTTTCACAATGTCATGAACAACAGCGTCAAGCTTGGAAGTTGAAAGCATGCGGAGTTCAAAAATGTAAACAGGAAGCCGCCATGCACTTGCCGCAGGAAGCAGGTGGCGCTACGCACAGGAAACCGAAACCGAAATCGGGATTTTTGAACGCTTTTGATCGGTTCGTTAGCGGAGGCCAACCATAAATTCCTAAAAAAGAGGACTTTTTCTCCATGGGGACAAAATTTACTGTGTAAAATGCTCCTTGGCCATTTGGCTGAAATCAAGGCGTGGAACAGAGAGAACTTGGTCTAACTTTTTCACCCTTGCTCAGGCCTCGAAATATTTTGATCTGCAGAAACCGGCCGTTGAAAAAGAGGGAAAATGTCGTTGAAATGCGACGTCATGCTCAATGGCAGTTGGCATTTCGGCGCGAAGTTCAAAATTCGATCTCGAACCTCTTTTTTTTTTTCATTAATCCACTTGTCCGCAAAGCAAAGAAAAAAAATACGACTCACTAAAAAATCCGTTTACGCGCTTGTGAAAGATTATGACAATAAAAACATACGAGCTACCACGCTACAAAAATAGGCATAACTTACTGTAAACCACAAATATTGGCCCTCAATGTCACGACCGTACCCAGGATTTTTTTTTTTTTTGGGGGGGGGGGGTGTTTGTGTGTAGAACGGCTAACTTTACAATGGTGGTACCCCTCAACACCCCCTTAGTTACAGCCCTGCTCAATGTATTATGGAGAACACAAACACAATGCTGGTGTTAAGTGATCAACTGGTTACTTTAATTAAATTAAATTAGATTTTAAATTAGTAGTTGCACCGCGAAAGCAAAATTATATCACAGAGACATAATGTTTCACTTATGAAGAGTGCTTTATTTTTTACAATAAACATAGTTTACACAATTTAACTAAAATTGTTCGAAGGAACAACGCCCAGCCTTCAAGGACGCTTACACAAGAGAACGTAATTGCACACAACCTGGGCGGCTTCGTATATGCACGTCTATGTGCTTCGCTGAGCATTGTTCTATGTTCCCAGCGTGCGTGTTCATGCAATTCCTTCTTGTGTACGCATCCTTCAAGGCTGGATGTCGACGTTATTTTCAACATGAAAGTCCCAGCATCAACCTCTCAATAAAATAATCGTTCCGTTTACCGTGAGACATAATAATGTAAATGCACTCATACATAAGAGAATATCATTTGACACCTGAAGAACTAAAGAAAGCATGACAAGATCGTTAGTGCTTGTATGATTATACAGTGACAAAGTAACATTACTGAAATCATGTCCCTCCAAGAAAGACCAGCACATACATCATAAAAACGGTAATCTTTTATGAAAAAAAAAATGCAGCTTGCACAAAGTCGCGCAAGGCTGGGTTACAGCAGAGCTGGTGGGCACCTGCTGGTCCTGGCTTGGCTAGGCTTTTACCCTTTCACCTGTCTCTTTCCCACCCCTTGCCATACTATTGTACATCACTATGCTTGCTCTCCTTTTCCTTTTTGTCTGTTTATTTTTATGTATTTCTTTCTTTCTCTAGTTCTCACATCCTCTTTCTATCTCCTTCTCACTCTATATTATTCTTTTTTTCTTTGATTCTCTTTCACGTTTCTTCCCTTTGTTTCCATTTGTCTTTCTTTCTATGCTATGCTTTCTACCCTCCTCCTTTCCATCTTCCTCACCTCAATTCCTTTCTCATCCCTTTGCTACACTATACTATACAAGCCTATGCTATGCTCTGCTAGAGTGCCTGGAGTCCGAGTGGTTATAAAGCTCGCCTTCGAATCGTGGGTACGGGGGTTCAAATCTCGCCTCGCCGAGAATTTCTCTCTACTTGTTCTCTCACCCATCGGAGTTGTTGCATCCCACGCCGGACAAATCGGCACACATATTCTGGGAGCAAAGCAGAAGAGGACAAAGAGAGCACATGCCAGTTCGTGATGTCAATAATTTTATATCTATGGCACACAGCAAACCTCAAGCATCACAGCTCTGCTGTAAAAGTTGCAAATGGAGGGTCATTTCAAGGCCTCAAATTCAAGCATAGCATCTGTAGCAGCAACATATTTACGAACATTCATCGTACTTTAGTACTTGCTATAAACACTACAGAAACTGACAGCATGATGGCACAGCAAAGAAGAGACAATCACCCTGGCACCAATTGTGTGTTGCTGCTGCCCCAAGCTGAGATTTACAGAAGAATACAAATACCATCATAATGATGTTTGTCAACTAAAAACAGCTGCAGTCCTTTCTTTCCAAGTCTACTTGCAGCAAGGTTAATGTTTAATGTGTTTGCCGTGCTTTCCATTGTAGTTTCTTTTTTGCCTCGTCCCTTGAAGTCAAGTTCATGCTTTCATAACCCTTGCAGGCAGGAATGAGCAGGAAATAAGCATAA
The DNA here is from genome assembly GCF_013339695.2 of Rhipicephalus sanguineus. Taxonomy (NCBI): domain Eukaryota; kingdom Metazoa; phylum Arthropoda; class Arachnida; order Ixodida; family Ixodidae; genus Rhipicephalus; species Rhipicephalus sanguineus. The sequence goes on from NW_023615360.1 coordinate 46,961, forward strand.
AGCACACACTAGAAAAGGCAAACAATAAGACCCTTGCACGAAGACGGGTGTCGTATGCAATACAGAAAGGAGATCTTGTTCTGCAAAAGCTTTTTTTTCTTTAACATTGTTTGTGTGCATAGGAAGGAAACATTTGAGGATGTAGATGCGGTCACTGACCAAGTCAAGGTGAAGAACACGGACGTTTCGGGTGATTTGCGGGTGACAAAACACTCAACCAGATCAATTGTTCAGCACTAAGTTTATGGCTGGTCCGTCTGGTCTATTCTGCGCTGCGTTGTTTTCTTGGCTGTTCTAGAGGTATGATGACAGCTTACCACTCTCCCAAAGAATACACAGTACTACTTTAAATTATTTACAGGTCTTATGGCGAACCCTTACAGCTCTTGTTCCCTCTGCATACTTTATTTTCCTTTGACTTTTCACGTCTTTTTATGCTATTTCTAACTGATGCCGATGTGCATTTCCTTTCACACTCGGGAAGTGAGCATACACACTTTGGTCTCTGAAACACAAATAAAATATGCAGAAGTTCAGGGGAAGGTGGATGCTTGAAGAGATGAAAAATTCGTGAACACAAAATGTTGCCGGTGCCGATGTTTCAACATGCGGACTTGTCTTCTTCAAGGCTCTTAGAACCAGAACAGTTAGAAACAGAACTTTTGCAATCTATGGCAAAACCTTGCACCTATTTACATTATATAGATGACATATTATTATATGGGAACATGGCATAAGCACACTAAACACATTCATTGACCATTTTACAAGTTTCACCCTAGTACTCAATTTACCATGCATCATTGTTCTAGCGAAATTAACTTCCTAGACATCAATGTATCCATTGAAAGAGGAAAAAGATGGCGCTCTGCAGAAAACCAAGATAGCCAAGATTACGCTAGTCATCACCCGCGACACTGCAAACAAGGGATATTTGCAGGATAGGCAAAGCGTATAAGAAAGATTTGTGGTGACAACGGTGACTATGTTACCACTACAGCAATATAAAGGAAGCATTAGCTGAAAGAAATTACCCGCAAAGCGCCTAAACAAGGTCTACAACAAAGTGTGTCAACTACACAGAAAATCAGCACTTGCTATAAGAGCCCCTAAAGCACAGCCCAACCACCCGCTAGCATATATAACAAAATACTCAAATGCACTCCCAAACATAAACAATATCCTGCGCAAGTATTATCCATATAGCTAGCAATGAGTGAAAGAGTTTCCCAGAGTACCAAAGGTTGTGTATCGCCGTAATAGAAACTTAGGGACATGTTAGTGCATAAAAGTAAACCCTCATTCTACTGCCAACATAATACCTTGTCCTCTTCCAAGATGTAAGACTTGCAAACGCCTTCAAAATGAAGTTATAGTTAAAAGCACCAGAAGTGATTATGTCCATCATACTGCTACGTGATTATGACGGTGCAAGATGGGGGAAATACGGAACTATTAATTCGGCAAACATGTGCCCGGAAAATGAAAAGTGAAGGTGCAAGCAATTCACGCTGTCAGCAATTCACGATGGCAGTCGTCGGCCATCGAGTAATCTGATCAGTGGTAAGGCGCATCGACATTTATACATGTTGCAATGAAGGTTCCAGCCTTATCGTTGGTGGCTGCATTAGTTGCAGAATAAGCCGCACTGTTCGCATTGTGCACTCAAGCTTATGGAACAATCTACAATAATCGGGAATGTTCGACATTCGGAATGGTGCGCACAAGGCAGTGGTTGCGCATGTAACTGCTGTTAGGTTACATGAAAAGAGAAGAAGCAGCAGGCGTGGCACTGCCCTCCCCTGAAAAAGCATCGTGCCCATGCTCAAGACAAGATGAATGCGAAAAAAATGTGCATACAGAAAGAACAATAAAGAAAGGTTTCCGGATTTCTTCAGAAGCACCTGTCATCTCTGTGTGTGGTGGACCAGTTCCGAGTGAAGGATTCAGAAGAGGTAGCCCAATTTTTGATGGAAGGATCTCCGAAGGTACTGTCAGGGTTCAGCGTGGCTGTTGAAGACCTGTTCTATTCGTTGACTTCTGGTGTGTGTCAGGAATTGCATACAAGATAATGACGAACAAGAGTTCCATCAAAGGTGTGAGGTTTCAAAATGTGCCTTCCTCGAACTCCTTTCCTATATTTATTGTTGGAAGGGGTGCGTATATACTCAGAGGTCGGGGATTTGCATAGGGTGTTGCAGCATCTTAAGTGAGATTTTTCTCAGCGTGATTGACCGTGGCATAGCGAGTGCGTTGGAATCTGTTGTGGTGAAAACTTTCAGGTACGTGGACGATTACATGGTTTTTGTTGGAGATTGTCGGTGTGTGAACACTAGGGTAGTTGAAGGTGTTCAAGGAAATGGGGTACGGGCTGAAGTTTACTTGTGAGGTTCCCAACAATGGGTGTATACAGTTCTTAGATCTATGTTTAATGTTTGGTGGAAGTCACGTATGCTGGATGCATGACCCCCGCAGCGTCAAGCCTATTATCGATTTCCGTTCGGGTCTCTCAAAAATTGTGAAAAATGGTGTCGCGATGTCCCGCCTGAAGGCATGGCTCAAGAAGTTTTGCCCTCATCGCATGGATGAAAGTTTTGCAAGACAAGTTGAGAAGCTCAAGCAGTCATGGTTCCCTGAGCACCATTTAGCCGTCCTAGGCGAAAGAATTTTGCAGAAGGTGAAGATGGAAGCGAGGGGTGTAAATCAAGTTAAAAGTAAAGATGTGGCACCTTTTGTAAGCATACTGAACCTTCATGGGGTATCCCAACAGTTAAAAAAGGTGGGCACTAGGTTTGGATGCGGTGTGGTTTTTTTCGGTTGAGGACAAACTTGGGCGGATTTGCGCGGCTGTGGATAAGAAGTTGTTGGGGCAGAGCAAGTGGCATCATGGGTGTGATATTGTCGCGGGTTATAAAACACAGGGGCTTTATTCAGAAAGGCGTACGGCGTGTCGTACTCCAAGACAGCGCTGAAGGCGTGCAGCCGCCAAGAACGTCTTCTTTTTCAGTCCTTTTCGCTGCGCCTCTCGAGCGCACCGGTTCTCTTCCTTGTCGTCGCCAGCGTAAAGTCAGACACAAATATGGACGCGGCAATATCAAGCATCGCGAAAAATTGGTTGAATGCGGCAAGGGAGTGGTGTATTATATACTGTTATCATGTGGGAAGTGCTACATCGGGCAGACGGGCCGGTGTTTGAATAACGGATTATTAGATCATAAGGCTTCATTGAGGGACCACCTTGTTCGGACCTGTCGTTACATTGTAGGGAGTGCAGCTGCGCGCCCTTGCTGTCAGATGCTAGGGTGCTCTCAAGATTAAAAGAGAATGTCGCCGCAGAGAAATCGAAGAAGCGTTTCTTATTAACAGATCTAGCGAGACATGCGTAGCGAGGCCCTTATCATGTTGCATGCCACCGAATTGAATTCCTTGAGCGCCAGCCACTAAATCAAATCTTGTTTGTTCCTGTTTAGATTTTGACCACGTGAATATTTGCACGAGTGTATGCGTGTGTTTTCAATAAAACTCAGTTGAAAGTTTGCGCTGCGTTCGTATGGTCCTTTCTTGTCCCTGTTTTTTATGCTTAAGTATACTAAGATGCTGAACCAACTCGCCCAACAAGCCACTCTTCAAAAAAGAAAAAAAAAAAGAAAGTAGAGTCCTCAGGAAACCCCCGGCAATCCCATCTGCCGTGGATGTGGGATACTCAACCCAAACAAGTCCCACCAGTGCACCCCAAGGGGCAAGCTCTGTGGCGGCGAGCACCCCAAAGCCGACAAGGACTGTAAACAGAGATTTCAGATACCCTACATCGTAAGGTGACGACGCTGGTACAGAGCGCGGGCTGCTGAAGAAATGGACAAGGATGAAGACCGAAGCACCGAACAAAGCTTCAAGCCGCCACCAAACACAGCGCAGGACCCAAGCCTACGATGTCCTTGCTCAACCTCCAGAAGTTGCCCAGGGTCTAGGGGGAGATCCAGGTCCCTATCATGGAGCCAATCTGCAAACGTCCACAGGCCCGGGAAGAAGGCTGGACCTCTCAGGTGGGCCAACAGAGTCAAGGGTCTCACAAGATAGTATCGGGGTCACTCCCAGAGCAAGCTAACAGGGTAGAGAATCACAATCGGCAACACGGTACACTAGTGTTAGCACAGAGAGTAGCAGTGAAATCACTCTCCTCAAAAGAGGAAATGCGCTCATAAAACTATCCAGAATTATTGTTAGAGATAGCTGAGATTAATCGTCAGTCACCTCACCGAGAAGCATCCCTCGTCAGAGAAAACGACTGCGATCTTTGAGTAGATAACATAGTTGCACCGGCGTTCACCAGTGGTGCTGTCGTGCCACCTACATCGCATGCACCGACTAATAGCAGTACCCTGCAGTCCATACTGACGACCCGCGGCCCTCAGCAGACAGACGATAGCAACGCTCATGATGGATCGCTCGGCTAGAAACTTCTACATATGGCAATGGAACTGCAGGGGCTATGCCAGCAAACAGGCATCCCAACAGCAACACATTAGAAACTCAACTGAGAAACCTAACATTGTCCTCCTACAAGAAATACCAAGTCCCTCGATCTCCCTATCTGGTTTCAACCCAATTGTCGCCCGAACGGAAGGCAGAGGTGTATGTACACTAGTCTCCAAAAAATTATTCTACAGTAGACTCTCAGTAAACAGAAATCTCTTAAACGGAACAGCTGCTTAAACATGATTGGTTTCGTACTTGGATTCTGCACCCCTGCTCCTGTCTCAGTAAACGAAACTCCTCTTAAACAGAACACATTTTCCTGGCCCCTTCAGGTTCCGTTTAACAAGAGTCTACTGTATACCGAACATGACCTGGCACTCAGCAACACAGAGGATGTCTTTGTAGAGATACTCCCGGACTCCAAGTTAGGTCAAAGCATCTTCATCCTCAACCTATACAGCAGCCTTAATAACCACAGGCAAAGATTTAAGGCTATACTGATTAAAGCAATGAACTTGACAAACAGCAACCGTTATTCATTGGTGGTGACTGCAATTCCCCACACTCAGCCAAGAATATCACCACAACACTTGAATGGGAGTCAAGCTCTGGCAGGGCACACTTGACCTGTACCTAACATTGGTCACTGACAAGGCCTTCCCCACCAAAATAGGCACCTCAACCTGTAGTGACTCCGCACCAGATTTAACGTTCATCAAAAACGTGGTGGATCCGATGTGGACAAACTCGGCCACGGCTTTAGGCAGTGATCATTACCTATTAATTACACGGTTCCCAGTTTACCCAAACTCCATAAAAGAAAAAGAATTTACTTGGACCGACTGGGATCTTTTTCGCAGAGGCCACTCCTCTTCTTCTATTTGCCCCGAGCTTGATGCATGGGTAGAGCAAATGAAGAAAGATGCTTCCAGCTAGCCGAAGGCCATCATCACAGACCTCCCAGTAAGGAGAATAGACAGCAGACTAGCCCATCTCATTGAAGCTACACAATCCTAAGTAGCTCGATGGATGAGTCAGCGCCTGAATAGAAGTCTTTGTAAAAAGATATCCGAGATTAACAAACACATTCAGGAACACCGCAGCGTCCTTAACAAACAGTAATGGGATGAAGTTTACAACTGCATAGATGACCGACGCGTAACTGCAAATTTTGGAACCTCCTCAACCAACTCCTTGGCAGCAACTGTAGCAAGTCCAACCAGAGGCATTGCCTGAGACGCATCCTAAACTTGGCCATTAAGGATGCCTCAGAAGAAGCCATCGTGGATAACCTCATCCACAGGTATCTTCCTACGGGACCTGTAGCGACACACCGGATTATAAAGGCTCTCTCAACCCAAAGCTTGACTCTGAATTCAGCACAGAAGAAATCAGAACAGCGCTGCAGGACCTTGGGAGATCTGCCCCAGGTCCTGACGGCATTACAAACTCCTGCGCCATTTTGATGACCCCTCAATCAGGTACTTCACTGAAACAATCCATGACAACTGGAATAATGGTAATATGCCTGTTGAATGGAAGACATCGCATACCACATTATTTCCGAAACGCGGCTAAACACCTAGTACAGACAACCCACGCTCTATCTCGCTAACGTCACGCCTTGGCAAAGCCATGGAGCATGTAACACTCCGCACAGTATGATCGGCATTAGAGCCAAGCTCTCAACACAAGGCACCACGATTGTAATAAAGCTACAAATCCTGTACAATAACACTTGTGGTATGAAAGCCATCTCCTGCCTTGAGAGAAAGCCATTGACAAAATGCACATTCATTCGTACTTGAAACGATATCGAACCTTAACCTGGGCACCAACTTCTAAACTATGTGAAATGCTTCCTATCAATTCTGAAAGCAGGGGACCTATCCTCCGAGGAGGTAGAACTAGGTGCATGCGGCACCCCAAGGTTCAGTCATTTCCATATCCCTGTTAGACATGGCTATGAATGGACTGGCCAGGGAGCTGGACAAAATAGACTGCATTGAGCATACCATATACGCAGATGATATCACCATCTGGGCGACCAGCAGTTGTGAGGGGGACATAGAACAGGCATTGCAACTTGCAGCGAATACCATTGAGTACTACCTCCTTCCCACCGGGCTCAGATGCTCGCCTGCTAAGTTGAAGTTAAAGTTTATTTCACCACAGTGTTACACCATTTTTTTTTTTTTCAGACATTCTTGAAACAAAGATACAATGTGTGGTGTGGAATGCGAGAAAAAATCTGCGATACAAAAAGCAGCTTGACTAGCCCCACATCCCATCAATATAAGGCAGAAAAAAGTGACAGCATTCATAAAGTCCTCGAAACAACTAAACGGACACAAATACATAGTTTAAAGTGGCACCAATAAGAAATATTACATACATAAAATTTTAAGAAATGTTGACAGGATCGCACTCTTTGAAGAAATACAAAAAATAGAAATAAGCAGAACATAAAAAACAAATCTTTGGAACTGCCTAAATTTGTGCAAAAAAAATTTTTTTTTCTCTCTTGCGTCATGAAGGTAAAAAGATATGCGATATATCCTGTCGCGAAAGAAGGCGCAATCGCTCCAATGAAAAATTGAATTTATTTAGTATGTGGGGGAGTGAAAGTCTGAACTGTTCCTTTACCGCACTGTCAGGTGGGGTTGAAAGCCCAGTGATTGGCAGGAATCCCATCAGAGCATTAACCTGCGTACCAGCTGTGGTGCAGAAATACCCAAGGTCAAGCATTTAGTCCTGTGTATGACAGTTGAGAAAAAATGGCACCAATAATGTAACTGTCAAGAAGCTGGTAAGCAAAACCAACAACGCCATACACCTGCTCAAAAGAGCTCCCAACAAACACAATGGAGTGAAGCAAGACAACCTCATCCATCTATCTGGCACACTCCTTCGTCCTTTTCTTGCAAGTAAACAAACACTCGCCAAAGTTGCAACGAAAAAAAAAAAGAAACTCCTTCGTCCTCTGCCATTTCTTGTACATTGCTGCTATGCACAACTGGTATAGGAATAAAAGAGACAAACGCAATGCACTCATTAGAAAAGCAGTCACATGTGCCATTGGCATTCCCTGCAGCACCAGTACGGATCGGCTACTGCAGCTTGGTATCCACAACACCCCAGAAGAAATTGCCAGTATATTTTATGCTTCGTAATCCCTATTATGTCATAATAAAAACTGACTGACTGACTGATTGCAGAGGCACAGGAGCACTCTCAGATCACACGCCTATCCTCCACTGAGACGGGCAGACATATCCTCGAGAAACTTGGCTACACAGAACAATCATACTATAGTGACTAAGTAGCAATTCCACCAAGTGTGAGAGAGCTTATAACGGCAATGCAAATGCCCAGAAATGTTCATCTGGAACACAATTACCCAAAACGCAGGGCCCAGGACGCCACTATCCTCAGGGATTACCGACACAACAGCAAAGCCTGTTTCATAGATGCCTCCTCGTATCGAAGCGGTCTCAAATTCACTGCAGTTGTTATTAACCACAAAGGTGAATGGACTAACTGTACCTTGGTTTACACCATGGACCGGCTCGTTGCCGAGCAGGTTGCGATTTCGCTCACTATAGTCCCCGACAATGTGGAAGTGATTTTTATTGACTTTAGACTGCAATCAGGTCCTTCACTAATCGCAGAATTGCCCCACAGGCCTTACACATTCTCCAAAACAGAACTTAGTCATCGTACGCTCAGTTGGTTCCCATTCACATTGGGCAGATCCCTGGCTGCCCCGTCAACTACAATGAATATGTTCACAGTACTGCGTGCACACTGATTGATCGCGCAAGATACTGGCCGATTCGAGGCCATGCAAAACAGAGACGTGCCATCCACCTATAATGAAATCACCAAGCACTTCTACATCTCGCGTTGCATCTTCCCACCGCCTAGCCCAAAGCTAAGCAGGCCTCAAGCACTTACTTTAAGGCTATTACAATCGGAGTCTTACCCAAATCCGCACATACGTCATATACCCAGAAATCTACCCTTATGATATATGCAACCACTGCAAACTCACCACGGCTACTCTTAGACACGTGCTCTGGGAGTGCACCACTATGTACAACGATGCTAACCCCGATGCTACTTCAGGAAGATGGGACGCTGTCTTGCGTAGCTCAAGCCTAGGCAACCAGAAATGGGCCATCCAGCAAGCCCGCGATGCGGCTGTCAGGCTAGGCCTTTCAGTCCCAACGAGGAGGCCCTAAAGGCGTTTGTGCACACCTTGCAGGACATTAATAAGGTAATTATATTCCATTACTTTCCTTTCTACCCTTGGACATGAATACCCCATCCCACACCTTTCTTTTTCGCTGCCTTTTTCCTCTTTCCTTTTGACTTGCCGGCCCCTCTTTCTCCGTCATAACCACCCCCACTTTCGCAGTTGCCCTTTCGTCCTCATTTTTTGGGTTGGAGGAGAGGGTAAAAAGCATATCCACACCATGCTAAGGAAAGCAGCTGCAACCTTAAAGAAGACAGGTCCGCTTGTCGAAAAGTCAGCTTCAACGATGCCTCGTGTTCAGGTTCTTCTCATAAATAAAAGAATACTAATACATAACAGAAAGAGAAGAGAGCTAGACTGCCAGGAGAGAAGTGTGGAGTCTACCTCCGAGCAGGAACAAAGACTCATCTATGTGTGTACAGTGGCTCACATGAGAAGCCAAAAACAGATGGTCTGAAAACTATACCTTGAACTTGGTGCCTAGTTTGGGCAGAGCCAGTGTTGCAAGAGCTGTTCTTATTAAGACGGAAGAGCAGCCTAGAGCCAAGTGATATCAGGTCACTACTGCCACTTCTTACATCTTTTGAAATGGCTAAAAACAGAATGAGCACCAGCAAAGCATACTCAAACACAGCTCTTCAGCCCCTACTTTCTCCATGAAGTTGGATCCCACCCACTCCACGAGGTTACGACTGAACTTGCAGCATGGGCACCTGCACAAATAAAGGTTGTCTTTTTGCACATCAAAGTACATTCTCATATGAGAATTACAAAGAGTGTTCATTCAGCTCTAGGGTGAAAAGGATACAAGGTTCGTACAGGTTTTGACAGCCCATATTCAAGTGTTGAAGGACTTTCAAGTCCTATTGAAGGTTTCTCAAAGATGTAAGGCAGTGGAAATTTTTTCGAATAACTGTTTCCAAAACAGTATGATAATAACTATTGGGGTTTCACGTCCCAAAACCACGACATGATTATGAGAGACGCCGTAGTGGAGGGCTCCGGAAGTTTCAACCATCTGGTGTTCTTTAATGTGCACTGACATCGCACAGTACATAGGCCTCTAGCATTTCGCCTCCATCGAAATGCGACCGCCGCTGCTGGGATTGAACCCGCGACCTTCGGGTCAGCAGCCGAGCATCATAGCCACTGCTCCACCATTCATTCTATAAGCAAGTTTGACAGGTGCGAGTGACAAGCAGTGTTACACAAGGCACGCCTAGGAAGCCCAAGGCTCCTAGACTGTGCGACAGTGGCCTTCTGCCACATCTATTGCTTGCGCTAACCTTTGGTCATTTCTTAATTTCTGTACATGCCTTTAATAACCGTGCTTTTATCCTGTGTATATGGTCCTATTCTTTTCACTTATGTTTGTTTTTTATTGCTCATTCAATCTCTCAATCTCGATCAGTATTACATGGTGCATATGCATGGTGAAACAGAGCTAAGCAAGCACATGAGATACGCCGCACAAACAAGAAAAAATGCATGCTTCTCAAGGGTTCCATTTTCTTTTTTTTTCATCAATACACTTCAATCTACAATGCCTACAAAATTTGTTACCAACCGTCACCAACTGAGAGCGCACTAAACACGTTGCAGTGCTGTCTGGTAAACTGCGGCACTCGTATCAAAACTTGAGAATGGAATGCGTCTGCCGTCTCTCGCAAGCAGCCGCAATTTGCATTGAGACATGGAGCGTGATGCCACTTCATAATGTAGGCAAATCCGACATTCAAACCTGAACATTTGCGAAATTGCCACCGAGTGAGAGCCTTTAATCCAGCTTCTGTAATGCGCAAGGAAACTGTTCCTACTAGTTGATCAGATAACATCCGTAGTAGTAATCACTTAGGCCAAGAGGAAAATTGGACGAGTTCGTGCAAGTTAACCATGTCGAACTGTAGTGCATGAAAACTCACGATCGGTACTCACTCGCGCAGCAAACATTTCCTGCTCGCGCAGCGATCGTTGGTGAGCCTCTTGTGCCCCAGTTCGAAATGTTTATCACGCTCCGAATCCACATCGTAAGAACGACAGCATATTGTCACGCTTTCTGGTATTAATTGATAGACTCGGCATTTCTAGCTGACAGAGACAAAGCTCGCAATAATGGAGATCACTACTTACTCAATTGTGGCAAGGCAGCGCAATGCAGCATCCTCGCCTTCGACGTCCAGGTCATGGATGTTGTTCGAGGCAGCCACGACGAAGTCGCTACGGAGCACCGGTTCGCGTACTACGTTGTCGAAACGAAAGCTGCCCGACTCGCGGTCATCGTCGTCGGTGTAGAGACAGGAGACGAAAGCCCAAGCCCGTTCGAGTAGTTCAAGCGTGCATCAGCCGGTGGAGCGACCGTTCCAAAAAGCGCCGCCAAAAACTAAAGAGAGATTTCGTCCCTAGGTCACCTAGGTACCTAGCTGACGGCAACAAAAGGATCCCCCGACAGCCGTCACGAGAGGGCCACCCAAACGCTATAGCCGAAACATTAATAAACAGGAGTTTATCGTAAGGCTTTTCTTGTTGTACAGAAAGCAATGATTTCTTTTATTGTACTCAGACGTAGCAGTAGTTAGCGTGTTCGCCCTTTACCAGTTTTCTTAATATTAAACCGGAACTTCCGCTTGTGTACCGTTTAGGCTACGGAAACACGCGGCGCCGGTGCTGCGTCGTTGCACCTGTACTTCTAACACCGTGGTATGGATGGATGGATTTCAAGAGATTGACACTTTTCTCTTTTCGTTGGAAATTTTCAACAACAAAAAGTCACAGTTTGCAAAGCAGTTAACGTTTTTGAGCGTCTTTGTTTGTCGGCATCTCCAAGAAACCGCACTAGGGATGTGCTAAAATATAATTGACGTGGAACGCTGCCCCATGCTGCTAATGGCACAACAACTTTCGTGTATATGCTATTTGTAGCGTTCTTTGCAGACTTCCGGATGTGCCTAGTGATTTCCATCAAGTACCTGTCATGAAGCCATGTGTTCAGACTGACTTGCCATACATTGCGATATTTTGACACTGAGCAATGTGATGTACTAAGTGCAATACCCTGATCTGCCTCTGACAATCCTGAGTTTACAGCTGTGTGCTTATTGAGTAAAAAATGGGGAAGAGTCCCAATTTCTTTAGATGATGTGTCTTATCATTATATTAATTCGTTCTTTTAGCCTGACATTTTCTAATACTGGGCATCATAAAAGAAAGATGTTTTTTTTTTATCAGGCTGGTATTTTCATATTCCTAATTTTTATTTATTCATTTTAGTAAGTGGCTCATTCATTGTAATTTTGTGGGCGTTTCGATTAGTTTCCTGTTCATACATTTTGTTTTCGCGCTACAGTTGGTTTAGCCGTACCTTTTGCTATATGTCGCTGTAATTTACAGTGTTAATATTTTCTGCTAGGCATCGCACATTTAAGCTTAACTGTGTGCTCTCTAGGGATGTCAGACCATAATTTCTGTGATAAGTTTTGTACGCTGCATTTCGAAGCCTGAAACCGTTACTTCTTTAGTGGGCGCCGTTTGAAACACGGATGCTGCATCCACAAATATTTTTAGCTAAAGTCTAAAATGGCGCCTTTTGTTCCCGACGTCTAGTCTTACTGCTGTAATGATGCCAGAGTTTTTTTCCAACATTTTTTCAGTGAGAAATGTTCCAACAGAGGCATGTTGTAAGAACGTTCCTAAAAGTTTCATTTTGTGAGCAATACACTTCAGCAACAGTGATTTTTGCAAGCAACTTACGTTCTTTTTTCATTACGCATTCTTGGCTGGGTGGGCCAAACCTTATTTTGCAGTTTTGTTTTGTTATTAGTGATTTCAACACATTGCAGTCGATTTCCACTAACTGTGGTCTTAAGTAGCGCTACCGAACGATTGTTTTCAAACGAAGGGAGACACACACGAGGTGCTTGATGCATGCCTCCCTTCCTGATCATTATACCTATATGGTTATGTAGCGCACTTTGGACGGGGACAAAAGGAACAGGAAGGACACGACACTCGCTCCTTTCCTGCTTAGAATGATGTGTTGGAGCAAGATGGCGAGTTGGGCCTGTTGGTTTACGTTCATGTTAGGAAAATTGGGTTGAAGCACACTGAAAAAAAAAGAAACGTGGACAGTAGAAGTGGACAGGTATAAGCGCTGTCCTGTCCACTTCTTTTTGTACATGTTGCTGTGTCGGCTGTGGCTCGGTGTAGTGTCTTCTAACTCATTCACCTATCGGACTGGTAGGGCAGATTCATCAATGTGCGATAACTGCAACTGTGTAGAGACTATCGATCATCATTTGTGGCGCTGTATGCTATTTCAAACACATCGCCGGACTCTCCAGTGCGCCAGTGTGCCTTCAGGAGACTTGACGGTCGGCCTTTTCCCAAAGGAAAGATCTTAGGAGTCTGTCTTCAAAGCACATCAGCCCAGAAAACCACACGAGCCCTCCTGCAGTACTTCAAGGCAACAAAATTGAGTGACCACCTGTGATACACTCCTCCGAGTGTGTGTTGTGAAATGTGTCTATTTCTCTCTATTTTTACTCCCTCATTCTCCTCCCATGAGTAGGGTAGCAAACTGGACGCCAGTAACCTCCCTGCCTATCCTCTGTTCCTTCTCTCTCTCTCCTTCCTACAAGAAAAATGTTTAGCGGAAGATGAAGCGTTGAGGAAACGTTTCATCATGAATGCTTGTCTTCGTCAGGCCCCTGACGGCAGGGGCGTAGCCAAGGGGGGGGGGGGGGGTCTTCAAACCCCCTCGAAAATTTTCAGTTTTGCTCGCGTTTATATACACGCACACATACAAACGCACGCACGAACATACATAAAGTATGGTTGAACCCCCTCCCCCTGAAAAAAATTTCTGGCTACGCCCCTGCCTGACGGAAACTGGTCCCCTTGTCGAGTCGTTGGCTTCAGCGACATTCCCTTTTCGACAATTTCTCTTCACTTCATTCTTGCGTTTGGTTAAGTAAAGCTAATTGGACGATGCTTATATATTGCAGAATGGCTGTACCAGATCCTAAATTTTGTCATATTGCACTGTTAGTTGTTAGAATGATGAATCGTGCAACAAAAGTGTTCTTGAAGGTTGGATACTATAAGCTCATTTTAATTACCACGATATTTTGCGTTCTTTTGCCGCTTCTGATTATGTATATATCGCATGATCTCATTTCGTGGTTTTTAACGTTTCTATGCTGTACAGGAATCGTTGCTGTTTTACATAATAAATTATGACATGACCACTTTTGTCTGTGAATCTACTGAGCTCTCACTCTGTAATAGTATTACAGATAAAGTAACTGTAATTACTATAACAGAGGGCTCCTGAAAACGTGCACTACTATAATGCGCAAAAACACAAACAGCTAAAAGAAAAGAGATTGCATGACGTCTTAAAAACGTTCAAAACGTCTTTTCAAAGACGATGCAATGGGATATTTTTATTTAAAAATGAGATTTTTGCGACGTTTTTAAAACGTTCTCTGGATCGTCTTAAAGGGTTTAGAAATGTCTTTTCAAAGACGATGCAATGGGATATTTTTATCTGTTTTAAAAATACGATTTTTTGCGACGTTTTTAAAACGTTTTCTATCGCCTTAAAACGTTTTTTTTTTTTTGATCGTCTTAAAACGTTTTCTAGATGGTCTTAAAAACGGATTCTAGCCGGACATTAGACGAGATATAAAACGTTTTCGGACCTTTAGCTTCTATTCCGTGACGTTTTCTAAACGTTTTATCGGTCTCGGATAAACGTTTATAAAACGTCAATTATCCGTTTTGTGCTACCTGGGCCTTGTTGAACGCGATAGCGAATCCGGCCCATAGTACGCACTTCAACCACTAAGTGCATACATGTCTGTTGTTACACACACGCACATGCACAACAGACGCGCGCGCGCGATGTATCTATGTAATGGTACAGGTTTCGATCAAAAGCAAGAACAGTCGAGACATGTTTTCCAGAATGCCTCACAGATGGCAGCACATTATTGTTGCTGTTTGCAAGCTTGTGTGTGTTTATTTTTAGCGGCGATGCGGTGCAGGTAAACATGGCGTCGCGAAAAAAAAAAAAGCCGTAGTGGTGGTCTCGCCAATGCGCCTACAAATCGCAGAATGGGCTCATTCTCGTCGTGACACATGCCGAACAAAGACTCCTTCCACTACATGGCATTTATGTAGTGTTTTTTTTTTTCTGAAACAGGTGCAAGTACCACCGTGGCTCTGTGGTAGGACCGCTGCTTGCTCAACGGCCCGCGTTCGAGCCTCATTGAGACCGAAGATTTTTATTGTGTTACTTTATTGCCTCTTTCTCGATTTTTCGGTAACGGACGATTTTTCGCTCACAAACGACGCCGAACGACGGAACTTCTGTAGAAGACATAGAGAAGGTGCCGTTTCACCCGCAGGCACTCGTCACTGACGTTTTGTACAGTCGCTGCTGAGCTTGAGGTATTGTTTTTTCGCATGGGTCGTTCACACCTGTGACTCGCACAGGTCCCCAACCAAGTTAACGTCGCAAAACGATAGTACAATGGCCGCTTTGGCAGAAAAGCAACTGCTTTGGCTCTGTCGCTCGGTTTTTTCGGGTCGCGCGAGTGCAGTCGCAGACTCTGAACCAAGCAGATATGGACAGGAACAGGACGCCGCTTATTTACGAGGTAATGATAGTGCGAGCAGACGTGAATCGGTGTGCACGACGACGGGTATGGGTCGCATGTAGTGAACATTGGTCACCTTGAGTCACTTTTCAGTAGCCAGTCGCAAATGGCCGGGCGGCCGGTGCTAATGGCAAGTGCGAATGAGCCTTATAAGGCTACGTCTTGGGATTAGGTTGGTAAGGCATCGTTATTTCCTGCGCTACAGTTTTACACAAAGGACAATACAATACGCCAGTGTTTGCAATATATGTTCTGTGTTGTTTTTTGTGTATGCATAACTTGCAACTACGTCATACCGCGGAACTCTGAGATACGATTTCGCGGCATGCGCCGCCAGTTACCGAGCACATGGCAGCAGACGACACCGCGACTCAAGCTGTGCTGCTCTCGCATTTCCCGTCAACGCTGCACATCGCAACGGCGATTTGCGCGATATTTGGCTGCTGCACGAGAAGTGTAAATAATAATAATAATAATAATAATAATAATAATAATAATAATAATAATAATAATAATAATAAAAACCAGACGCGGCGACGCGCTCTTTGCCAAAACGTGATCGCAAGCCCGTGCGACCGCACGAAAGAGCTGTCCGAGAAGCGGAGCACAATGGCTTATGCGCGCGTAAACAGAAAGGACCTCAGATGGTGCACAACGTTTGTGTGTGGGGTGTTTACTTCATAACAGGCAAGTTATGCTTCCGAATCTCCCTCACCTTTCGCCGAATGTATCACCACGGAGTTATGCGCGAGGTCAGTTTTTTTGTCGAAACGTGAAGCACCGAATTGAACACAGCGATCACGCCTTGGTTTTTCGGGAGGCCCTCTTAGCTCGTCGGTGAAACGAACCCCGATTGGGCGCCACACATGTTATATTGGGCCATGGGTTTTATGCAGTAATCAGCGACGAAATCAGTGCAGTTTGAGCGCCGCAAGATGCAGGCGGCGAAGAGCGCCGCTGTAGGTGATTCGTGCGAAGTTGTTCCAACCATTACGTGCGACACCACTGACGACACTACAGGCTGCATAATGTCCTGAACGATTCCCGTTCGTCATAAGCGCAAAGCAAAGGATCAAAACGCGCACTACGCCGAACTATCCACGCACGAACGTAAACACAGCGCGGTCACCGAGACGTATGCGCTCGGTGATGGCGGACGGAAGACAGGAACTGACGTCACTTGCAAGTTATGTAAACACCTGGGTCTGCACTCAATGGGGAGCATATAAGATCTCAATACACTTTGAACATTTGGCGGCATAGGCGAGCGCAGGGTTCCTCATTATAGGGGGCCAAGTTTCTCTGCAGACCCCCACGGTCTGCACTTAGATGCAATCTGCAGGATGGGAGAGCCACAATTAAAAATCATCTTTACACTTCAACTAAAAGTAATAACTATTTATTTGACAAGATTACAATGACTTTCTTTTTTTGTTTGTTAAAAAAAAACAATTTTTGAAACTCATCCACGATGGCCATCTTCCCATTTCTCGATATTGCAACTATCACTACATGTTGCATTCCAGGTTGAGATGGAATTGGGCACCTCGCATTTCATCCAGCCCAAGAGACAGAGGATAGTGCGCCTACCAGAGAATGCAGCAGACTGAATAGCTGTAGGGACCAGCAGATCTCATCTGTCATTGAATTTGTCAATCACAGATAAGTAACATGGCTATATTACTTAAGCATTTCGTTCTACTCAAAATTACATTAGAACTTAAGTATGTTTCAAACAGATTACACCTAATATTAAAGGTGGACCAAACCACTTGTGCACTGACATACCTGGTGAAAGGACAGAAATGTGGCATATTTATGAACCCTGGCCTTAGTTGCTCGTAGTCCTCATTAAAATGGTACACAAGTATATAATGAATAACTTCAGAGAAGTTCCATGCAAATGCATTTCATCCAGTACACATTCAAGGCAGTCAACACTTCATCATGGTGTAGCTATAGAGTCTCCCTCAAACAATTCTTAAAAAAAATATCATTAACAATGACAGACTTCCAAGCAATATTACTGTGAGGAACTTTGTATTTCCGAGAGGTATTTGAAATCGTTTTATACACTTCAGAAGTCACCCTCCTCCATAAGATAAATCAATCAAATAACCTTCTGTTCCCTCAAAGGAAACAGTAACTACATTACAGACATTTAGGCTGCTCCTTTCATGGCGACGGGAGATGTGGTCTTTGAGGTTGCATATCTTTGCAAAGGAATGCATTGCAGTGGACACGGAAAAGGGACGCTCCCCTGTGTGGGTGCGCAAGTGGTCCTTGAGAGTTTTTTATCTGAAAAAGATTTATCACAGTGGGCACAGGAAATGGACGCTCTTCTCTGTGTGCTTGCGCAAGTGCTGTTTCAGGGTGGCATTCTGAGGGAATGCAGCAGGACAAAGTGACACTGGAAGGGGCGCACGCCTGTGTGTATGCAAAGGTGTCTTTTCATGTCTGTCCTTTTCTTGGTCATATAGGGGCACTGCCGGCAATAATGCACTCCGCCTTGTATAGAAACCAGTGAGCAGTACTCCTCCGAATACTCCAAAGATAAGGAAGCTGCAAAGCCAGAGGCAGAACAGGAAATCAATGCAGACCATGCGTCACACACTACATGGAACTGCACTGGAGTAGCTTGCACTTAAAACTGGTTGCTGCACTTCTAAGTATGTGATAACATCGGCCCACCCAAAGCACACCTTACTGAAGTGGTAACAGTGCACTAACTCAATACTTGTACCACACAAATTTTCTCAACTCTTGTACTAACATAATACTTGTCACATTATTTCTCAACTCTGTATAAAAATGATGTGCTCAATAGATGCAAATACTTGTAGGTAATAGAAGAGTAATTTCGATATAGTATAACTAAACAGCCATATTTGTTCACACCATATGTACTACTACATGAAACACTAACCCGATAAGGTAACTGTCATGCTTTTTTTTTTTTTCACATACATGTATCTATACGACGTAACATGGCAAAAGCATCTTCACATTCCAGCACATGAAGCATATTAAGGAAAATATGAGTTAAACAAGTGAATATGAAACAAAGTGCAAAATATTAAAACAGAAAAACAAGAATTGCAATGGCTAGAATGGCATCACAGTTTATAGTGGCAAACATTACAGCCATACTTTTGTGTATTGCACAAAAAATAGTTGTCACCTCTTAATGTATTAGACACATTTTCCATTATAAGTTTTATATTTCTTGAATGAGAGGAAAATGCAACAATGAAGCACTAAACGTAACTTAAGTTATTCACCAGATAATGTTTCAGTCATGCTACTATTATGCACAAGTAGACATTCCACTTCATCGCTGTATAACACATTATCCTGAATGAATGTGATGGCTACATATAAAAGCCACACTTGGAAAGTCACAATGACACGGCTAAATCTTCAAAGAATTACAATGGTTATACATCACTGTATAACACATTATCCTGAATGAATGCGATAGCTACAAATAAACGGCACATTTGGAAAGTCACAATGGCACGGCTAAATCTTCTAAGGGCCAAACAACGAAACGTTCCTTTCCTCATTAAGGAAGCCTTCATTTTGGTGAGGCCGCCTTATGTCACTCTGAAAGCTTCCTCACTGAGGAGCCCTCAGTGAAGTCTTGCTTGGCGCTTCTCAGCTTAAGGTTGCTTGGGGGCTCCTTCGTGTGCCCTTAGGTCCGCTCCTGGCCCTGAACGAGCGCTTCACCTCATAGCTAGCCCACGTGATGCGCTAGCCCACGTAATGCTTGTTTCCGAGGCAACCCTCCGACCCCACCTCTGCGGGGAGACGCGAGCGTGCGTGCACGGTGAACATGACGGTGAAGCATGTTTAGATTGACAGCGTTTAAAGAGGCAGGCGTTTCAGTGTTGCTAGAACGCACCACGTTTTGCGCTCGACTACGGTGGCTTTTCACATTTAGTAATCGCCGTTGGAAGAAAGCGTACACGCGTCTCCATATTAACACTTCAATTTGGAAGTGATGTGGTGACCCAACTTTTTTTTTTACAGAATAAACGCTTGTGAGCAAAGCTTATATTCGATAATCTCGAACGCAGGAGCGCGGCAACCATTGCTCCCGCGAGGACGGGTGAAGGAAGCTTTCGGAGTACGCTTGCTTCCTCCGTCGGTACTTGGCTGTAAGGAGACCTCACGTAAGGTGAGGACGCGATCGAAGGAAAGGAACGTTTCGTTGTTTGGCCCTAAGTATTTTGAACATCATACACTGCCCAATGCACTAATCAACCTAACAAAATATTAAATGCAATAAAAGGGACACTAAAGGCAAACAACGTTGCTTGTTGAAATAGCGTTCCAGAAACCCCGTAGTGCTTGTTTCGTGCCAAGGAAATGCTTATTTTGAATGGAAATCCCGTTTTAGTGGTCCACACAGCGCTCACACAGAAAACGGAACTTTAGCATAACCCACGCCGTTCTCCACTGTAACGTCAAGTTCTTTTTTTCCATGAATCAAACAGAAACGCACAAGCAGTTTTATTACGTCTTGCAATGCTCTGGATGTTCTTTTTTTATCATTACTCTTGACGTCATTGGGCTCATTCCAAAATGTCCCACTGGTGGCGCATATAGTGTCCTGCATTTACCTCAATTTCTCTATTACTAGAGCACTGCTATTGATAACATTGACGTTTTAGACGTTCTCAAACATTGACCTTTCACTCTGCCAAATTCTTATTAGTCTTTAGCGTCCCTTTAATGCATCAAAGTATTCATGTCATGAGTGTGTATAACAAGTGCACCAACAGATACACTCAAGAATGAACATGAATAAAATGGATGCCACGTAATATGCAAGGTATAACAAAAAGAACTTGATGAAACTGAATATGGTGGAGCACTTGGTGGTCACAGAGAATGCCACCATATTTACGTGTATTCAGGAAATAATTGCTCCTCAGACAGTGGCACTGGAAAAAGAAAACCAATGAAGTTAGTTGGTCCACATTAATTTTGCAAGTGTACTGACTCGAACACACAGCACAAGAACACAACTAAAAATTTTTAAAGGACAAAATGCATAATGATGTAACAAAACACAACTGTATTAGTAAACTTGTTTCAAGATCACTGTTCATTTTCTGCAATGCAAAAGCAATACACCAGTGCAGAGTATTGTGGCAACTTATCTACAAAATTGTTTCTCTTGGCTAAAGTTACAGAAACATTAGGACTATTGAACAGACTCCTAAAGGCAAGAGTATGCGTTGCCAGCTACATAGCCGAAATGAATGCTTTGTAAAGACCAGCACCATTTACGCTCATAATTGGATTGTAATGAAATCCTTTCTTTTGTTTTAAGAACTTCAGTAGAGAAACAGGGCAGAAAAAGAATGTCTGACCTTCTCTCAATTTAAAAATAACCAATTGGCAATCAGAGGAAGCAGCCAGAAAACATGCCTATGTCACTGTCAGAATGTTTAAGTTTACAACAAATCAAACAGGAACATAACAGTAAACAAATTATTGATTTCCAAGAGGCTGGTGTGATGCATTTCTGGCAATGTCCAAACAATGCAACAACTTCTAGGATGCTCCGTAGATGGAATGGACATATCTGCAACAGCACAGAGACCACTTTTAAAGCCAGCACAAACACTCACAGTAGACTCGCACAAAACTGACATTTCTTGCTAGTGTGACTCTCGACCTATCAATTTTCATCAAATAATTACACCTGACAAGCAACATTACAGAGGAGACAAGCTGTGGTAAGCGACACACAAATATTGTATTTGGCAAGAACTCTGCAGTTGAACATCTACAGCCATGCCATTCAGCAGCATATAAGTAGGGTTGTTCGTTTTCAGGTTTTATATTTTTCTGAAATTCAGGAAGTTAAAATTCGGTGGTATTTTTCAAGCTCATAATCGCGGAGAAATCAGGTTTTTTATGCAAACATTCCTAAATTCAAGTTTTTTTTCATTAATGTTACAAATGTTCTAATAGATTTAAAATATTAAGCAATAATGACAATAAAGAGCATTGACAATTACTAGAAAACGAAGAATTTTATTCACGAAGTGCTCGTCCTTTTTCAAGCATAGTTGTTAACATACATTATCAACATGTGCAACATCGCAGTCTCCATCCCAGACCTGTCCGGTCTTTGAACGTATCTCAGCTGAGAGAAAATTCTCTCTGCATTGCAGCTTCCATAAGCTAGAGAGAACAATGTCAGTGTACCGTTTGTCAGCCTATTGTCACGAGCTAAAGAGTTATGCCAATACTAAATGTGTTGGACAGCTGTGTTAGTGAGGCTTGCTTCCAGCAAGTTTAAACTAGTTGAAGTGAATCTACGAGGCGAGTCACAAAAATTAAAAAACGTCCGAAGTCATGAAGTGACTGGCAGCGACAGCCGTGTAGTGTCCACAGTGCAGCTTTGTAGCTTCTGATATAAACTGTATGTCATTCGAATTAAGCCAACAGCACCTAACTTCATTGACTTGAGGAAGGGTTGTGCAGTCATGTGCATCAGAAACTCCATGCAGTGCAAAAAAAAAATGTTGGTACCCTATGTTGTGGAATTTGGGGAGCTATTTCATTTAACCCAATTCTCCAGAAACATGATCAAACTCTAAAAATTGGGGTGTAAACATGCTCAACATTTTCGGTGTGATTTATAGACTGCCATGTGGATGTATCACAAATTTCTTGGCTTTTTTAATAAACTGGTCTCCTCCAGGCCCATCGCCGAGAGGCTCCAGCTTCCGGCACCTTCCTGGGTGGAGCCACCTGGCTGAGCTAGCGGGACCTCCAGTCGCGTTCGGCTTCTGCCACTTTTGGACCACAATAAAGTTCTCACTCACTCATTCACTCGCAAACAATACTAATGCGTATGGCCTAACAATTGGCAGCAATTTGAACATTGATATCTTGAAAGACTCAGGGCCCACTGTTGACATACCGCTTCCACTGGAATGTAATGGACTCTGCAATAAAATTGTTGCCCCAAACCTCGTTACCACGACATTTTTGCTTGACCTGTTCATCACAAACTTGGTTGTTGAATATGTAATTTCTAGTATTTTATCCTCTGATCTAAGCAATCATTTGCTTAGATCAGGTGACCTCATCAACTCTATTCAACACAGATGAGCGAGAGCCCTTCAAAACAGAGCTACGAAAAACTGGCGCAAAATAAACAGGGACAAGTGGAACACACGCACAAGCGCAGACTAGCAACTGGAAGTTTATTGAAGGGAAGCACAAAAATATAAGTAACAAGAAAACCACGTGAACGATTAGAGGTTGGCGGTTAGATAGTCTATCTCTAGTTTGTGTAACGTAAGCGAAGGCCATTGCAACGCACATGCTGCCATACTTGTGGAGTGGATGTAGAATTGCCTCAGCCACTTCTCGCGCTGTCCTATCTTTATGCCTTGACAACACCTTGTTTTTCCTGCAACAACGGGTGACATTGAAAGCTTTGCAATGGCAAGCACAAATTTGATGAAGGCTGAGCTTTCAGCGAAGCCCTGTGATCCATTAGACGATTGTTCACACACCTCCCGGTTTGCCCGATATAGTCATTTTTCCGCAAGACAAGGGGAGGTGTAGACAACACCCTTGCCGCATGCAATTACCGCCTCCCGATGATTAACTTCACATCATTCACTTTTTCCTTTGCCTTCGACTTTCCTATCCACTGCTGCGCAGACTCGGCCCCACTTGTTCCTAGAAGAAAAACCACCTTACGCCATACCGGTTTCCCACCTTTTCATACGGTGGGAGAAAGCATGAAGATACGGAATGCAGGCTATGGGCATATCTTATCAGTGGCCACCCTGTCGCCACCGCCCTTTCCTTCCTTTTGAATTATTCAATAATCTTTCACTTATACAGGCTAAGTTTCCTTCAGGAAAGTTTGATAACTTAAGTCTTTTGATCTGGTTATCGAAAGCCACCGACATTTGATGCGGGCACGACTTGCGCAATGCAGATTCTAAGCACGATGCGGCTATACCGTTCTTTACTAACTTGGAGTGGGAAGAACGGAAATCGAGAATGGGCTTAACCGACCGAGGCGAATACAACCAACACGTGTGCTCCTGCCCAATCTTGATTTTCAAGTCCAAAAATTGAATACAATCGTCTTTTGGGACCTCAAAAGTGAATTTCAAACCCCGCCCCTTCTCCTTGAACATTTTCAGCACATTGACTCTAGCATTCACGCAATTGTTCTTTTCAACAAAAACAAGAAAATCATTGACGTAACGCATAGTCTTAAGTGCTACACATCCCAAGGCCACTTCGAGGTCACAATCAATCCTACCTAGGTACACTTCACTCAGTATAGGCGCAACACGGGAACCGATACAAACTCCCGATTTCTGCCCGTACACTCCACCTTTCCATTCAACCAGAGTCGAGCGTAAATATACTGACAACAGCTCCAGGAAGGCCCCCACAGAAACGCCACAGTCATTCTGGAACCTTAGCTCGTCGTTGTCCTGTTGTATGCAGTCTCTCACACTTTTCATCAGGGTGTCATGCTCCAACGAGTAGAAAAGGTCCTCCACATCTATACTGACACTGACACAGGCCCGGGGGTGCTGTCCTCAGGAACTGACAACTTCAATCTGAGTTCTTAAGGCGGAAGGGATCCCGAATGCACAGAGACGGAGAGGTGCTTTTGCAGGAAGCCAGGTACCAAACACTGCCAGTTCCGCGCTCGGAACAATTACCCTAAACGGGGACCCTCTTGTACTGTTTCACAAGTATCTTTATTGCAGAAATCCATCCCCTTTCTTCCTACACACACCAGATCGCATGTCTGCACGCATGGGAATCAGCGCAGCTTTAGGCTTATTTTTGGCAAAACACACGCATTCAACCGATCTGCTTTGCCACAAGCAATCTCGCTGTGGAATGATCTTCCCGACGTGAAAGTTTCACTCACTAACAAGACAGGTGACGAAGTGAGAGAGAAACACATCCCGATATATCAGTGCGTACACTCCAGCGCTTTAGGCAAACACTGATGCATGTTGATTGCGTGTGGTGACGGCTCTCCCACAGATGCGAACGCTGCCAACAATAAGTTTTTACAAATATTCAAGCAATGTTGTTACGCGTGCTTTGCAGTGAAAACCGACCATCGCTGTAAAGAGGCTCGCAAACCCTAGGTCACTCGACAATTAGTAAAACTTATCAATGTGAAAAAAGGATGTCTGAGGCCTTCCTAGAGACTAAAAACAATGAAATGTTGTGAGAATTCAAGCCTTTCAGAAACAAGTTGAACAAAGCTGCATGCTCACTACATCAAATGATGAATATTTCAGAATTTTTTACAGTGATTGCATACGGAAAAGTGACATCGCTTGGAAAAAAAATAACCTATTCAATAGCAGGGCAATATCAGACACTGTCAACTGCATGGTAATCGATGTTTTATTACGAGCGGAGAAAGTAGCGAACAGTTTTAATTACTTTTTTTGTACAGGTAGTAAGCACTGATAACTTCCCTGGTTAGTAGAGTAGGGGACCAAAGTTTACCATGGTCTTTTTTTTTTCAGCATACTTCGGTTTCTGAGGTGGGAACTCTTTTTTCCGGGTCCTTAAGAACCGTCATAGTTGTGATGCCGGCAGATTAGTAATTAAGCCTGTTAAGTATGCACTGTTATTTATTTATTTAACATACCTTACAGGCTCTCGTTAGAGCATAGGGTAGGGGGCATACAGAGAAATGAAAGTAAAATGAGAAACCTATGCAGTTGAACTATACAACTGAATGCAACATAACAGCGACACTAATAGCAGTAATAAACAAAAGAAAATACAGTCACCAATTAAATGCACATCAATATAAATGTCTATGAAAGGATGCTAGGTGTTGTGAGAGAGTAGTTGCTCGCGGAACGCGTTGTTGTTAGTGAGTGAAACTTTCACGTCGGGAAGATCATTCCACAGCGAGATTGCCTGTGGCAAAGCAGATAAGTTGAACGCGCGTGTTCTGCCAAAAATACGCCTAAAGCTGCGCTGATTTCGCATGCGTGCAGACATGCGATCCGGTGTGTGTAGGAAGAAAGGGGATGGATTTCTGCAATAAATGTACTTGTGAAACAGTACAAGATCTTGCGGTGGATATCCAATGGCTGTAAACCGATATCACGTTTAATTTGTGAAACACTGCTATGACGTTGGTAGTTCCGAGTGGTGAAGCGGGGCTGCTCTGTTTTGAATGGCTTGATCATCTGTGTTGAATAGAGTTGATGAGGTGACCAAACTGGTGAGGCATATTCTAACTGTGGATGTACAAATGTTAAATAGGCTATGTTTGTGGATGCTCAATGTGGAGTAATGGAGATTTCGACGCAAGTAACCTAGTGTTTTGGGTGCCTTGGAACAATGGACGTATTGTGGGAGGACCGTGAAAGTTTGGAGTCAATAATAACCCCCAGATATTTGTGAGGTGGTTTGAGAATCCTTTGCTATTGTTAATTTTGTATGAAAAGCGGAAACAGAGTTTTTTTGGGAAACCAACCATTATTTACATTTTGAAGTGTTCAAGCTCATTAACCACTTTGTACACCAACTGCAAACGGGGTCTAGTCCACCTTGAGGGCCTCACGATCAGAGGAGGATGTTATGGTTCGATAAATGCACAGTCGTCTGCGAAAAGGCGTATGCGCGATGACATGTTAGTCGGCAGATCGTTGATGAGATTACGAAGAGTAGAGGGCCAAGGACGCTACCCCAGGGCAGTCCTGAGTGACTTCTGCGATATCTGAATAAAAATCACTTGCAAATGTGAGCTGTTCAAGAAATGAAAGAAAATTTCGGAGCCATGATAGCGTTACGGAGTCTAATTTAAGGGAGGATAGTTTGGAAATTAGACGACAATGGGCGACACGCAATCTGTGTGTGTGTTCATGTCCAAGTTAGTCTGTAGGTCTGTCATGAATTTTAGTAGTTGTGTATCGCAAGAGAAACCTTTCCTAAGTCATGTTGTGTGGAAATTTTAAAAAAATGTAACGATTCAAGATGACTGTAAATGTGAGAGAAGCAGGATGAAATGTTCAAGCAATTGACAGCTGAGTAAAGGTTAACAAGATGGGGCGATAATTTCAAGCTGATCTGTTACATCCTGCTTTAACCCATATATGCCCAAACTCGAAAAATGACAAACAAATTGTTTTTCACAAAAAGTGTACTTCTGCCCTCAAAAAGAAAGCACAAGTTCTTTGTTTACTGCCAGGCAAACGCAACACTGTTTTTCAAGCCGTCCTATACATATAGGACACTGGGCATTCGGGGTGCTATGTGCGGTAAGCCTTCAAACATTTCACGTGCACACCAACATTGCACCTCTTCCTCTGCACGTCGTCTTTCGTACAAAGCACGCGTCTGCCCGGAGAAAGCGGTCGGCACGTGGCAGCATGAAAAGCAAGCAATGTCTAGGCTTGCACACGTTGAGAATGAGGCCCGACTGACGTGCTTTTGGTGGTGCTAGTCATTAGCTAAAGAAATAGCGATGTTAGAGGGCATCAAAGAAGCATCCTATATGTAGGACACTGGGCATATATGGGTTAAGGTGGCGGTCTCACTCCGGCAGCACAAACACATCGTTTTTGTCACTTTTCCAGTTGACACGGCGGCTGTTCTCCTTGTTTTATACAGTTACATATATATCATTGAAAACGTTGATCTTTGTACATTTCAAATATATTTATTAAAAACAAGTCAACATTTATTATTTGGGGATAGATAGCCAAGAATAAGCGCATGTTACACAGTTTTGGCTGACTGTGCCTCAGCAGTGACCGTTTTTTGAAAAACCTCCTACAGTTACAGCACTGTCCTTTGCGCAGCACTTTCAAGACATATTTATCTATTTCCTCAATGTAGCAAATTGATGTTGGACATCTACTTTTTCATTGCTTAGCTTTTGAAAACAGCCAATTTTAGTAACTTTCGCAGCAGACTGTCCAGTAACTATTCGATAGAGAAAGTTCATTTTCAGGGCGTATGTAGAGGATAAGATTGTCTATCTCAATGCTAAATTTCATCGATGTATACATAATACTTTTTAAATTATATTAATCTAAATTGGGCAATATTCTCAATATAGGGACTTACCTTGGCCCATTTTTGTGGAAAGCTACCGAAGTTCTGTCGCTGAATTTGCATGTAGAGAAACTAGAGGCCCCGATATATTTCCTCAACGTAGCATTTTTCAATAAAGCAAGCAGAAATGCAAAACGCAGCTTGCAAATTGTCTTAATTATCATGCCACAAACGTCAACAACACCGGTGTAATTTTCAAACAGCGCTGAAGTCTGAACATTCGTAGCTTAAAATATAGCAGTTACGGTCTCCAGATATAATTATACACACGAATCACACAGGAATGCTGCGAAATTTATATTATTCCTATCACTTACAACAGAAATCTTCCTCTAGTGCCACCTAGACGGACAAAACGAAGGCGTTGAATTTAGAATTTGAAAGCTTCCCATCTCTCCGAGTGTGGCGTGCGAAAACATTTTACCTCATGGGAAAGTGTATTTTAACTTCAGACCACGCACTACCATCTGTAAGTATTTTCTTTTTGCCTCCCCTCTGCGTCTCTTTGACGGCTTTGCTACGCTTTGCAACGCTTCGCTACGTTTCAAGGGATAGTGTGGGGAGCAGCAGCATGCACGTTGTCAATGAAGGCTCCTGCACGCCACGATAATCTCACCCGGGCTGTTTTTAATATGTGTGAATCCCTAAAAATGCACCGCCGAGACTGTCACCTCAGCTTTTATACTCCCGTGCAACAGCTCAGAAAGGAGGTATGCGTCCCTCCCTTGAAAATACCCTCTAAGAATGGGGTGAATGTCCTCAGGCGAAAAGAAAGACCAAATTCTAGGGACATCCCGCTTTGTGTGTGCGCGTGTTTGTGGCTGCTGTGTGTGAGGCTTCTCTCGGGCTACCACGAAAAAGCGAGGGGTGTGCGGCGACAGACAAAAGAAAGCAGACGAATGGACAGTGCGCGTGCGATACGCGCGAACTCAGCACACGTGTGTGGGCTAAGTATATTGTGAATATCACCTCGTTATTTTGTTTATCTTTTTTTTTTTGCAGCATTCAAACGTACAGTTTTACAAAGTGTGGTTAGGTGCGCTAGTTGGCATGAATCCATCGCAAAAACAGCACAAATATGACAAGAAGCACACAAGAAGGAATGACAAGAACACAGTTTTGTACTTGCTGCATATTTATTTCTGTCATTGCTAATTAAACTAACTAAATTAACAATTAAACACAATTAAGCTGTGGACCTCCACGTCAATCAAATGCAGATTGCTTGAATGTATTTTCTGCCAGCTTCCCTTCATTTATGCGTTGTCAGCATTTGGACCGGGAAAATAACGGTGCGGCAAGTGTGCATGTCGTGAAAGTACCCATCACGTTCAACCGCGCTTGTTCTACTATGAACTTACTAGATCAGGCTAAAAGCGAAATTTGGCAGGATACGCATGCTCCGACCCACCGTGTATGCTATACCTTAGCAGGTTATACGTCGCACAGTTTAGCTCCAGGACGTGGGTTCGATTTCCACCTGCGACAGGCGCATTTCCATGGCAGGAAATTCAGGTACACCGAGTATATATTCCCGTGCACTCCAAGTGTTTATGGCGCTCTACATAACTACATCAATCTCGCTCCATGGAGATGTGGGCGCTTGTGAATTCTTCGCTCGGAGTCGACTGTGAATATCCATCAGTGGTTTCAACATAAACCACAAAGCCGAACAATATTTTCTGCGTTGCTGACTGCAGGAACACTGCGCGGGATTTGGGAGATTTCAACGAGAAACAATGAAGCGAATCGGCATGAACTTTTGCTGACTGCAAGGCATGGGGTAAAAAAAAAGTTGCTGCAGAAATAGCAAACCGGCGCCAGAATTTTTTTTCTGGGGAGCACCACAAGTGAGTTTCTTTCATGGGCCAGGGAGGTGGGGAACATATGCATTGTGTTTTGACTATGTTGCCTCTTCAGGAGGGGAGGGGGGAGGGGGAGGCGCGGCCCCGCAACACTAAGGATAGATGTAATTGGAGACCAGAACCGTGAACGAAGAAAAATACCTTTTGCTGGAAGCACCAAGTCGAATAATAAAAGGCACTGGCAGTGGTCAAGCCATTCATATTTCCTGTGCTCTGAAGGTTCACACCGCTCAATCTGGCGATGCCAGGTAGGCGACTTCTTGGTTGTCTTCACTGCCAATGTAGCACGGCATGCAACAGGCGCTCTCGTGGTTACTCTGCATCCAAGGGCGTAGGCAGAAGTTTTTTTCGGTTGGGGGGGACACTTCCTTTTATAATGACTGTCCTAGCTCAGCAGGTGAAAACTGAATAGTGGCCGTCAGTGAATGAGGTAGGCGGAGTAAACGACAGCGACAGAGGGGGATTATTTACATATGCATGGTTCGCTTGTGATGTGACCTCCGCGATAGTTTGTTACCCAGTCCCGCATTTTGGCACTGTATGTCACAGAAAGCAGCTGGCCAGTGAGGCAGGACTTCTCGAACAGTTGCTGCGCACACGGGCGCAGTCGGCCGAGAGCCTGCATGTGCGGTTTTCAGCGCAATTGTTCCTCACGTGGTGCTTCAAAAGCACACTGCAGGGGGCAGAGACAAGTGCGCGAGGGGCATCAGAGAAAGAGAGAGAGATGTCGTTGAAGAGGAGAAAAATAAGAGCCACTTCTCAGGGCCTTATTTCCTCAAACCTCGACAGCAAGCTTCTTGTCCACTCCTCATCCAGTGTAGCGCCCAAGCAAAAGCTTCGAAGTTTCACCCCCCCCCCCCCCTGAACGTTCTTCTCGTGGTCCTGACTGAGTGGCGTCTTCTGGGTCTTGGATGGAACTACTAGCAGGACGCAACTGTAGAACCGCCACCTTAAATACAAGAATAACTTTTGCGATTTTCCAGTCCCTAGGAAGCTGGTAGACAAAGACTGTCTGAAAATGTGAAATAATATTTGAGAGGACGTGGAAATTGTATTTTTAGTACCTTTGAATTGATATTATCTAGACCACTAGAAGTAGAAACTTTGAGATTGTTGATTAGTTTAGTGATGCCCTCAATGTTAATATCTACGGGTGCCATGAAGAGGTAATCAAGTTAGGAATGTCAGGATGCTTAAATGATCTTGCCGTGTGAAGACAAGAAGAAAACGTGTTAAATGCACTTGCACACTGGTCTCTTGGGGAGAGGTAATTGATTTTTGCCCTTCAAAGTAATATCTGTCACAGCAGAAAATGGTGATAATTGTTGCCAAATTTTCTGGCATTACATTTTAATATGAAGGTAGGTCAAGTTTAAAATACTTGTCTTTTAGCAGCGATTAACGTAGAAGTATAACTTTTAAGACGTTCCTTATATGCATTCCAAGCAGAGGCACTAGAAGCGTGCACCGCGGTCCTATACAACCGTTTTTTATGATTCCTCAAAGTTCGCAAACGTTTGTTAACCATGGGTTTCTCTTGTCGTTAGATGTGGAAATTTCAAAGATGGTTTGTCGATTAATAAAGTAATGTTATCTCTAAACAATGACCAATTTTCATCGACGGTACGACTTGACAATGAGAGCAAGAATGTGTTGTTATAGAATTCTTCAGAGTCAGAATTCATACAACTATAATTGGGCTTACTGTAGTCTCTAACTTCTTTTAGTTTACCCGTGACTTGAGAGGAATGTGTTATTGATAAGTGAACAAGCTCATGGTCACTAACCCTTCAAGGCAAGAGATTTCACCTACATTATCAGGATCTGTGGTAAGTAATAAATGTAAAAATATTATTGCCCGTGTTGGCTGGTTGATTACTTGAGCGAAATCAAAATCTAGGTTAAAATTCACAAAGTCAATAGACATTTGTGAAGCCGATGAACAATTCGTCCAGTCAATTTGTGGCAATAGAAATCACCAAACAGATAGACATTATTAGTGCGGCATTTCTCAATAGCTAATGTGGTGCTGCTGTGAAGGTGATCTATATCAGTTCAGTTCAGTTTATTAACCTTAAGGGCTTCCCGAAGGAAGCAGTACATAAGGGGTGGGTTACAACTTCTCACATGGATATTTCATATTGACTAGTTATACGCTGCTGAAAACAATGATGGGCAGGTGATGGCGGCAATGTCAGCAGAAGGCCGTTCCAGTCTTTGGCAGTTCGGGGCATGAACGAGGCGGAGATGTGAGCAGTTCGGCACGTGGGCGCGTGACCTGCTGCGGATGACTGGTGCGGTGAGAAATGCATGCAGCGGGTACGATGTATGGCGCTTGATTGAGGCTGCTGTGAAAGAACTTGTGAAAGAGCATGAGACTGGAAATACGTCGACGATCACAAAGCTTAATTAAACCGGAATCTGCCTTAAGTGCAGAAATGCTGATATTGTACGAATACTTTGAGTGAATGAATCGGGTAGCGAGATTTTGAACAGCTTCAAGTAGGTCGACAAGATATGGTTGATGTGGGTTCAGATGGCCGATGCATACTCCAGTTTTGGTCTCACGAGAGATTGATAAGCGAGCAATTTGACATGTTACGGGGCTTGACGAAGATTACGCCTCAGGAAACCTAACGTCCAGTTGGCTGATGATATATTAGAAATATGAGCATGCCAGACAGGTCGTTAGAAAGAGTGATTCCGAGATATTTATAGGAATGAACATTCTCGAGAAGCGTCCTTATAATTTTGTAAGAAGGTGCTATGAGATGAGTGATGCGAGAAGATGACATAGCTTTGCACTTATTTGTATTTAGGATCATGAGCCAATCGTTACACCAAGTAGTTATGTTGTCTAGGTCTTTCTGGAGAGCAGTTTGGATGGTGGGTGTTATAAATGGTACGGTAATGACACAGTCGTCCGCGAACATTCTAATGTTAGAGAGACATGCGAAGGTAGGTCATTAATATATATTAAAAATAAGAGGGGCCAAGGACTGATCCTTGAGGAACGCCAGATGTTACTATTACTGGGTTAGACAGGTGATAATTGATAGCTAGTGTATGGGAGTGGTTACTAAGAAATTAAGTGATCCATTTGAAGACATCTGGATGTAAGTTAAGTTTTTTTAGCTTGAATACGTATTTACTCGCATAATGTGCGCACTTTTTTTCGTGAATTTGGAGCTCCGAAAGGGGGTGTGCAAATTACGCGGAGATTTCGCAAGCACATCTGAAATAACGCACAATATATAGTCCTAACATGCGCGATATAATATATTAAAGAAGAAAATAAATTATAGCGCAAACGAAGGGTTTTTAACAGAATTAGCACGTACTTTAACCAGCCAGATTCGGTCATGCACGGTCCTAGTCAGAATCACTGGTTGAGAAGTCCGACTGAGAATCATCGCCGCGGCCGCTGTCACCGCTTTTCCAAAGCGCGTCGTCCTTGGTTCCGTCGAGTGCGTTGAGGCGTTTTCTTGAAGCTCTTTGCGACAATGCTGGGAGTAATGAGGTGCCACGGCACGGCGATACCAGTGGGCCTACGCTCTCGCACATATTTGAAAAGGTATTCTTCAATGGCAGGAAACTTTCCATGCTTCAACAGTCTCCTTCCCGGTCTTGTATTAAAAAGCGAACTCTTCTGCGGCACGGTTCCCGTTTCCTTAGGCAAATTCTATGACAGTTAGCTTGAATTTGCCGATAGTTATTGGTAGCCCAGCGCAAGGGAACAGTGAAATGCAACTGGCTGATCGCGAAACCTAAACTGCCTAAACTTCCGAATCAACAAAGGCCGCAGCGCGGACGCAGAGGAGGAAGGTCAGCGCGGGAAAATGCTGGCGCGACTGGCCCTCGCACGCCTCCAATGCAGAAAGTAGTCCGTGCCGTGTCGCGTGCATGCATTCTCACGGCGGGAGAACGCTTGAATAGTTCCGACAACCAGTGAACAGATTTAGGTGTTCGGGTACGGTTGGTACGGTCTCGGCGGTTTCCGGAGAATAGAACGAAGTAATCGGAAGAAGGGACTTCGCACTCGCAGCCTGTCTTGTGTATGACTGCGCTCGCCTGCTCGGTGAGGGCCGTTAGGCACGGCTGGCGCGGCCGTCCAAAGTTTCCCCGTGTGCGCGCGCCGGCGAGCTGGCTCGAGCGGGGCGGGGAGCGCAAAATATGCGAGTAAATATTTTTTTTTAGCAAAGCTGGCTAAATATTAGGGGTGCGCAAATTATGCGAGGGCGCAAATTATGTGGGTAAATACGGTAATAAGCGCTGGTGCGGAACCTTATCAAAGGCCTTGCAGAAGTCCAGGAAAATGACGTCAGTCTGTAAACTGATATCGAGGTGATATCGAGGTTATGAATGTCATGCAGAAAAATGGCAAGCTGCGTTTCACAAGATAAACCCTTGCGAAACCCATGTTGAGCGGGATGAAAAAAGTTGTTCGAGTCAAGAAAGTTCATAAGAGAATAGTATATGACATGTTCCATGATTTTACAAGGAATGCTTGTTAATGAGATTGGGCGGCAGTTTAGCAGGGAGTATTTGTTACCTGATTTATGGACTGGAACGACCTTCCCAACTCTCCAGTCATCTGGAATAAGACCTAAGGAAAGAGACTGGGTGAACAGCAAGGACAAATAGGCTGCGACAATGCACTTTGTGTTTTTCAAAATTTTCGCATTAATTTCATCTATACCAGAGGATGATGTACACTTGATTTTGTCAATGATAGCACTATTTCTGTTTACATTAAAAGTGATGGCTGGCATTTCAGAACTTATACAGTTCGTTATTTGAATGGCGTGTGTGTCACTAGGGTTTACAGCTCAGACCACTTATAACGTAACCGCTTACAGTGCAGTACCGGCTATAATGCGGTTTTTTCTGACTCCCGTTTACCCTCCCATAGAACTCCATGTATACGCATACCGCTTATTGTGCAGTCCCTCAAGATGAAAGACCGGTTATAATGCGGCTGCCGGAACGTTCTCAGAGATGCGAGGGAGCGAGCGTGCTTCTCAGCGGAGATGAGGCGGCGGGCGAGGGAGCGGCGACGGCGTTACGAAGGAGGAGGGGACGCGGAACGAACGAACAAGGAGCGGGGCGAGAAAAAAGAAGGGACGGCGGTGGGAAGCAGCAGCCCGGTGCGGGTGCGTGGTGTGTGGAGGGGGAGCGGTTGCATGGCCGACGGAGAAGCCTTTGCCCCCCTTTCTTCGGCCGCTTGACATGCGCGCTCCGCTACGTACGGGCACGCGCATCCGCATCAAGGGCGCGTTACTGCCGTTTGTCTCCGTCGGGAAAATAGTTGCTTCGTCGCAGAGCGCAGATATCGCGCGTGCAACCTCGATTCCCCCGCAAGTAACAATGCTTTGAGACGCGATTGAGCTTTTGCCTTTGCCACCAACAGGCGGACTTAGAAGCTTGAAAGACTTTTTCAGAACAGTTGCCGCGGCTGTTCTCCCAACCGCGAACCGAAACTTCGTTTCACGTGTGATGCTCTCGGCTCGCGAGTGCAATCTCTTCTACGCCCGATCTCCGTGTTGTCTAGGGGCAAGCTTCTCGCGACGGCATGCTAAGTTGCAGCGCGCACGCTAGGCCTAACGGGTGCTAGCTGCCATATCGGTGGCCGCGGACTACAGAAGTCGCGGTTTGGTGCGGAGTCAATGAAACATTTTGCATTTAGAAGGGGTGACTTACATCTTTAACGAAAACGCGGGCGTGCGTGTGAAACACTCGAGTGGTGGTTTGCAGTCGCCACCGTTTTCGACATCGCGCACGCGCAGTATGTTACCGCGGCGACTTCCCGTGACGGCGCATTTTTTCTGCGTTCGTTATGTCGGCACCGCAGGTCCGCGGACGCTAACCGTTCAACATTTTCAAATGTAAGCAGACGCAAACTTACGTCCCAGTCGCATGCCTCGATAGTCGGAATAGCGCGCCTGCCTGTTGGTCATGTTTTGCACACGTGCGACTCCGGCTACTTACGTTATAAGCGGTCTATGCTGTACAACTTTCCAAAATTTCCTTGGATTTGTAACTAAGGTTTGGTAGGTTGCTATGGTGAAATGTGTGTTTAGCTTGTGTAATGCGTGCAGGTAGTTCTTTTCTGCTTCGTAATATTTATCCCATGCACAAGCGTGCCCACTTTTCTTGGTGGAGCGATAAAGGCGTTTTTTCTTTGTTCCACGTGTTTTAAGGCAGTTGTAAACCAAGGTTTCTGCTGGGAGGAACGAAAAGTGATTTTCGGAATAAATTTATCTGTTAGTTCAGCTAGTTTATTTTTGAAGCGCGTCCAATTGCTATCTACAGAAAGTTCACAAAAGGTTAACTGGAATACGGGAAGGAATTGAGTCATGGCTTCGTCAATCTCTTGATAACCATCTTTGTCGTAAAGACATATTGTTATCTTGAAGGTATTTCGCGCTAACGGAGTGAATGAGAACACGGCATGGATGGGTTTGTGGTCGCCTAATTCAGATAAACAGGTAATGGACGAAAGGCTGTTGGGGAAATCGGTTATTACAAGATCTAGCACGTTAGCAACTTGTTGGGTAACCCAGTAGGTTCCAATACTAGCTGAGAAAGGTTGAAGTTTAGGCAAAAATCGACAAAATTCTGCGTCTCAGTGTTCCCCGGCGCTGAAGACGATTGTGGGTTACACCAGTCAATGAGTGGAAAATTAAAATTACCAAAGAGGAGGATCTGTGCGGTTGGGTGTTCTGTCACTAGCTTGCTTACAATGTCGTTAAGCTGGTCACTGAAATCGATAGCGGCACTAGGGGGCCTGTAGCAAACACCGAGTAAAATTTTTTTTGGAGAGGTATGGATTAGTACCCATATTATTTCCAGGCTTGATGAAATTCTTATTGGCGAGCATGGTAGATGCTCGCGCAGTGCTATTAGTACGCCACCGGCACGAGTATTTGCGCAGTCTTTTCGAAAAAAGCAAAAATTTGGCAAGTCTGTTAAAACTTCGCGATCAGTGACATCGCTACTCAGCCATGTTTCAGTCAGTAACAGTATATCGCTGTCGGTTGATAAAACTCGGCTTGATACCAAATCACGCTTCGGAAGGAAACTGCGCAAGTTGGCATAGATTACTGAAAGTGACACACAGTTGGCGGAGCAATCAGTAATTTTCTGTTTGCCATGGGATAGCTGCTATGCGACTTCCTTGACTCCTTAGAAGCAGCATCAAAAATATATTTCTTAGAACCGATGATTAAGGTTTGGAAGTGAAGCGAATACTTGTTTTTAGCAAATGCAAGAAGATGCTTGCGTGAATTTCGAACTTGCCGAGAGAAATCTTCACTGATACTATAACTAGTGTTCTTAAGCATATGTCCTCTCGAAAGGATATTTGTTTTAGTTTTATGGAACGCAAATTTAACTATAAGAGGGCGACAGCGGTTGGGGGAGTGACGACCAACGCGATGTGCCCGTTCGATTTCTTTTGTGTCGATGTTTACTTGTAACCTCTCGCGGCACAGATCAACAACCAGCCTTTCTGCGTCAGCAGTCGTTTCGGGGCTGGAAGACTTGGGAATGCCATAGAAAATTAAGTTGTCCCGTCGTGATCGATTATCAGCATCCTCGACACGTGCTTCCAGCTCCGAAATACGGTGCGTGGCTTCTGCATTAGCAGTCCGCATCGCCACCATTTCGCTTCGGATAGGCGCAAGAGCGTGGTAGTGACTTTCAAGGGTACTCAATCGTTCACTCAAGTTCGCTATACTTTTATTGGTAGTAATCATCTGAGTTTTTAGGCCCTGAATTTCGGCAATGAGCTGGTTCTGACCCATGGTTAGCTTTTTCAATTCGGTTAGTATGTTTTCAGAATTGTTAGGACCAGGATTTGCTTCCACATCGCCGGCCAGAATCAGCAAGTCGCATATTACGTGCACACACTCAACAGCAATGGCAACACAGCAGTGTGGACTCGGCAACTGTACCAAAAGATAGTGGCTAGATTTCTTAGCAAACAAAGCGTAAGGTTCACCAACCTGCATTGCAAGAGCGGAAGGTTTAGCACAGTGCGCAAAGGCACAGTCACCGGGCCCACAAAGCTGCGGCGAAGGTCGTGCGTCCTTTATGTCCACTGGTTGTGCAGCCGTTGATGACGATGGGGCTTGCCATTCTTGACTGAAAACCGGAGGGTACCTTCGCTGCGGTGAG
The DNA here is from genome assembly GCF_013339695.2 of Rhipicephalus sanguineus. NCBI lineage: Eukaryota > Metazoa > Arthropoda > Arachnida > Ixodida > Ixodidae > Rhipicephalus > Rhipicephalus sanguineus. The sequence continues at coordinate 84,505 of NW_023615360.1, forward strand.
CTGTCCAAGTAGGGCGCATCGCTGCTAAGGAAAACTGGATAGTTTCCCGGCTCCTTTGCTTGGAAATTGGCCCCACACCCTGCTGAGGCAACAGTAGCTGCGCTGCCTATCACAGGCAGCAGTATCTGCACGGTGACGTAGGTGACGATCTGCATTGCAAGAGCGAAAGGTTTAGCACAGTGCACAAAGGTACAGTCACCGGGCCCACCCCGGCGACTGTGCCTTTGCAGGCTGTTCAGAATCGGGAGGACGGTAACGTACGCCTAATAGTATTTTAGTGGCAGAATTCGTGCACGCCACCCAGACAATTTCTAACTTTGAGTTTGTATTGATGACAATCAATAGAATGCCCCTGTAATTACACACATACTTAATAAAGCTATTTCAAGTGGTGTTTTTTTAACTAATATGCGTGTAACTAGAGTGACATAGACACACACACACACACACTGGGTGTTTCAAGAAATGTGTCCAAAAATAATCAAAAATAAGGAAAATGGAATATTTGCTCGCTGCCTTCATTACTTTTTCTGTGGTAGGAGAGATCTTAAGATGACTAGACCAATGTTGTGGAGTTGCCACTCCGGAATTGGAATGATTCCGGAATCATTCCACATTTTCGCGACCCCGGAATGGAATGGGGACAACGTTTAGAGGAATGGAATGCGAATGGAATTAAGCGCCTTTTGCACGAAATGGAATTACGTGTTTTTCTGAAAACAGAGCACGTTTTCGTCTACGTGCCGTTTTTCAAGCTTCAAACATTAGTAAGTCAGAGCCTTGAATTTAACAATAAAGCAGTATTTTTAAAATGGCTTGGCTGATTACAAGCACGGTACATTTATAAGCAACGTGCCCACTACAATTCTGTCCTTATATAGACTGTGTTATTGCTCTACTCTTGTAACTGCTGCTCTATGCCGTTGGTATCCGTCGTGCGGAACTACGCACGACGAATAAAACCAAAATAAAGCTTCTTTTTGCACCTTGCACTGCTTGCAACCTTTATTGCAGCATTTAAAAACCACAAGCACACCTAAGCACTTTTTATGACGTAGTGATTGCCAAAGAACTAGTGACCATTTGCTGGACGTATTGTTGTTGTAGAAACATTTGTTTTCTAAGTTCAGAAAGCTGCGAGCGACCATTGCTGCTCTATAGCCCGGGAGATCAGGCGTTCCTGAGTCTCGAGCTCCCACTGCTTTGGGGTGGGATCAATTATCCCTGCGCATTGGTTCCCATTGATACCCCCACACGAAAGTGGCGAATGCTCTATCTGATCCTTATCTCCTGATCTTTATCTCGCAAGGAGTTTAGTACTTGACACACATAAATAACCTTTGCGACAAGGAAGACATTGCATTCCTGCACACAGGCAAACACAGAAAGTTCTCCTCACCCCATCCATGCTTGCGAGGCGCGCTTGACAAGCGTGAGCTCTGACGAGCAGTGCGGCCCAGTGTTCCGTATTCGATGCAAAGGCACAAGGTGCCCGAGCGGTGCACTGTTCCAACTAATACCAGCAGATCTAGAGGGCTTTGTTCCCCATTAACCATATCTTAATTTTTCTCCATTTCACGACCTCTTCAGACGCGTGGCGAAACTGTTTAGTCTTCTTGAACACTACTTTTGTCAGCATAAAGATATGCTATGTCGTCATTTTAGCATTAATAGATTTAAGCTTAAACAATATTAAAACATCACCATTCGTTCAAACATGCTGACCATGCAATTACTATAGGTAGCGGGAGAACTGCCCCTGTGGGAATTAGTAGGCTGGTTCTGCTGCACGAGATATGTCACCAGGCTACTATCCCTTGACTTTGGTGTGCGTACTTGTACTTTTGTAGTTCTTAATGGATCTGATGACATCAGCTTTATGGGGCTCGATAAAATTATCAAGATGCCTTTCCTACATTGAGGAATTACAGGAATGGAATTGAACTGCACGGTCATTCCCAAAGTGAGAATGGGCTAAGTTTTTTTCATTCCGAGGAATTGAAAGGAATGGAATTGCGGCAAGTGCTAATTCCCCGGAATGGAATTGGAACGGAGGCGGCCATTCCGCAACACTGGACTAGACACTGCAATTACAACGTTAATATAAATAAAATAAATTAATTAACTTTTTAATTAAGAGAGACAGGCAGTCGGGTCAAATGGGACAACTGCTGCTTTCCTGCGAAAAGGCCACTGCCACTTTGAGATTTTGAGAGATCAGCCTCTGGTAATTATTGCGGAGCAATGAAATTAAACCAACTTGACTGGCGAAACCTAAACCAAAGCTCTGATGAGTGCAACTAGCATATAACATCACTGTTCATAACAGTGATTGCAGTGGTGTTTTGCATTTGTTAATGTATGTCAGTGGTGTAGGCAGAAATTTATATTGAGGGGGTACGTCCTTAATATGTAGAGGGGAACGCGCATGCAGGGGTGGTCAAGTGTCATTTTGTGCTCGCTGTCCCTTGGTAGAAGGAAATTTTGGGCGGGGCACGTGCTCAGTATGCCAACCCCTGGCTACGCCAATGATGTACGAGCGCCATACGTCCTTTAATTGCAAACGAAACCTGCACAACCATGAAGCGAAGCCAATCGATGGTTGGTACAACGATGCTCACTCATTCTAGATGTCTCGGAAGAGTATGGCAGTTGCGCTCTTCCGAGTTTTGTTTTCAGAGGTCAAATTTGTCAGATTTCATTACTCACTAATAATTTCCAGCGGCTGCTTTTGTGAAATCTGAAAACGGCAACAGGCCCTTCACAGGAAGGGCTGCAAATTTCCCGCTTGTGCCGACCACCTGTCTCCACTAAATAAAAAGTTAATTGATATAATTCCTGTTGTAATTGATCCCTCTACTTGGCTCAAAATGCGTGCCACTACAGAAAAAGTAATGATGAAGGCAGCGTGAAATTATATCATTTTCCTTTTTTTTTGAGGACTTTTGGACACATCTCTTGAAACACCCTATATATGTATATGTGTGCGTGCGTGTGTGTGTATAGATATATATATACATATAGGCAGGTATTTTGGACACAACACACGTTTTAGCGCAATTTATTACAATGTTTTGGCCGTGGGACCGGCCTTTGTCTGGGAAGGCTGGTCCCCAGTTGAAACATTGGAATAAATTGCACTAAAGTTATGTATGTTGTGTCTGAAGTACCTGCGTACAGCACTGGGGCCTGCTATATATATATACACACACACACACATGCTGAAGAACCTTTTTTCAATGGGCCAAACGTACATGGGAAGAGAAGAGACACAACTTAGCGGTTATCTTAATTTTATTTTTCAACGGTCTTGACCTGTGGACCTCTGTCTTCGTCATGCCTATGAGCAAATGCGGCGCTATGCAAACATAAAAAATCGTCCTGGTCAATCTTACTTGCTGGATGGAAAGGAAGAAAAATAATAAATCAGTCATGCTGACATTGCTGACGTAGTGTGTCAAACAGTTTTCCTCGGCTCATTCGCTAAGGCAAGCAGAGAGGGGAGGAGAGTGGAGAAACAAGTGCCGCTTTGGGGGAGTGGGGCAGGTGTCGCAGATATGGGCGAGGAAAAAAAAAAAAGGAAAAAGAAAATGAGAAGGATAGGGCGGCTTCGGCGACGTGCTTTTGTAGGTCACGGGGGGTTCGTTTGCTTGGGCGGCAGGTAATTGCTTGCAGCGCGGGGCGCATCCATGGCAGAGAAAGCCCCGATCTAGCGTCTTTTCCGGTCACTTGCGGAAAAAAATAAAGCCAGATAGCAGAGTGGGTGTTCCTTTGTCGCTTACCCGTTGCGTGTGTGTGCGTGTTTGGGGGAAGGGGCAAAGTTAGGGGTAAAGATTGCGCATGTGCACGAGGCCTCGTTTGAGGGATTCAGTTTAACGCTCATGAATTCGTGTCTGCAGACATGTGTCACCAGAATGACAGTGTGGGTGTGGGAATCTTGCCCTATTAGTGTCGCTGCCTGAGGCGCCTGCGGTTGAAACAGCTAGTGCTGGCTAGCCTCTCCCATATAAAAATAATAGTGAAATAAATTAATAAAACAAAATCTGTAAAATAAAAACATAAAGACAAAAGGTAAAAAAGAATAAACCAAATAACCTAAAAAATAATAAAATAGGCAGAGGTCACATGGTGGGAAAGATATCCATAGAATACTGAAAACTTGGGAATAAATAAAAATGAAATTGAAGAAGAACATATCATCAAAAATACACATAAGAACAAAACATGCAAAGATGTCTGGTTGGTCCGCACCCCCAGATAATTGTTGGACACTCCATTTTAGCATCCAGCACAAATTAAGAGGCACAATTAACTTCCACTTTACTAACTTTCGCACACCCAAAGAAACGAGATGTTCCCGATGTTTTAATTTATGCCGTGCATCACTGTTTTAAAATTATGGATGAAATAGGACTCTCTTTGTTCTTGTTCACGAGTACTGCAGAAGCCTGACTAAAGGAGGGCGACACGTATTTTGTCGAATGAGTGTTCTCGCAAACACGGATGTTTAGAGAAAGGAAGATTTGGCAGAGTGCGCACGTGAGCTCTGTGGTTATTTAGATGTAGTCTGAACGCCATCCCAGTTTGGCCGATACTATACTGCTGGCCGAAGACATTGCAATGTAGCACATATAAGACATTGTTTCTTTCTTCTATAAGACTTTCTTAAGTTTGCGCCTGGCTTATAGCATCATCGATGATGCTTTCTGGGTAGTCCTTCGCCACCAAGGACAGTTTTAAGATCCTTGGCATGCCCTTCGAAATCTGCCACATTTGTACAAATTCGGCGATGTCGGTGGGCTTTCCGAGTACGATATGGCTGTCTTGCAATGATGCGGGTGGCTAATTTTGAAGTGAAGGTATTGATGGCGATCCGTTGGTTTTTTGTGTAGGTTTGTGCAGATGCAATTCTCATTCATTTGAACAGTGACGTCAAGAAAGTTTATGGTTGATTTAGAGTAGCTGCGTGTAAAAGAGATTGATTGGCGAGTTGAATTAGTCTGGTGATTTTGCGAAGAAAGTAGTTTGTGTCCTTAATATAAGAGGGGATAGTTAACACTATGTCATTAATGACGAAGTCTAGTGCGCTTGACATTCTGTTACTGTGCTGTTGCTTGAGACAATAGGATGGTCCGGGTAGTTGGCTTTGTGGATTTTAGGGAGCAAGTAAAAACGGCCTGGGGCAGGCTGAATCGGTTGCATTGCTTTGACCCTATCGCCTGAGATTTTCCCGTTCTTATGTAGCAAATTTAGTACGAAGCTTATTTCTGATTGAAATAATCTAGTGGGGTCCTCTTCAAGTTACGTAGAGTAGTTCTTGTCCTCCAGTTGCCGGCAACCTTCTTTCAGGTAGACAGCTTTATCTAAGATTACTATTGCGCCACCCTTATTAGCAGATCTGCTCGATGGCTCAGGCACTCCAGGGACTCTTCTGAGGTGAGACTGTTTCGAGAGTGCTTTGCTTTTGGGCAAGCCGCCATGATGTCCTTTTGTATGGCCGAGATATACATGTCTAGGTAACTCTCCCACTGCTCAGGCGGCAACCAAGTTTTTTCTGATGAACCGGAAAATGCTGTTTGGCTCAGTTTATGATCGCGAAAGTACTCTTGCAGGCGAAGGTTTCTAGAAAAATTATCCAAATCCTGACACAACTGAAATTAATTAAATTTACAACTTGTCAGACAGAATGTAAGGCCCTTGGAAAGGAGGCCAATTTTGGAGAGAGATAACTGTGCTGAAGAAAGATTTATTACAATTGGAAGTACTGTTTCTACGTCCTGGTTGGCATTTATCGGTGTCGCTGGTATATTAGCACTGGTAGTAATTGTCTCAATTACCCCATTCCGCTCTAGACTGCGACGCTAGCGCTCTTTTCTCACCGTTGTTTTCTGATTTTCATATTCCACCAAGTCATTAAGGTCCTGTGTGCTGAGATTGGACTGACTCCTCAGTGAAAGCTCAGCCTCTCTAAGTTCGTGAGATTTACGTTCACTGTGCTGAATAATAATCTGCATGAGCTGCAGTGATGTAGTTTGAAGTGTTTTCTCCCATTGTGCTTGTTCTTCTAGATTTAATGTTGTCACTGCCGGATTTAGTTTGAGAGACAAGCCTTTTGGTACTGAATAAGATGTTAAATATGACTTCAGCATCAGATAGTGGAGATCATACTTCATGCATTTCTCAATTGTCTTCATAGTTTTCTGAAATGAGCGTGACTGTGGTTTGGAGAACGGAGCATACCTGAACTATTTGGCAGTCAGTTCACTTTTGGCTGTACTGGTCATCCAGTGGTGTTGGAATAAGTGCGGAGGTTGTAGGCCATCGTTGGCAATGTTGGGGCAATGACGGGCTTCGGAACAGGTGGCACGGGTGCGGGCAATGAGGGAGAGCCCGCTAAGGTGGTGCTTTCGGCAGGCACTGGGGAGCCGGAACCAGTGAGGGCAGTGTTCCTGGCCAGCTGCAAGTTCTGCGGGTGCCAGCGGCTGGTCCTAGTGATGAGCAGTTCTCGATAGCGGAGAGCCAGCCTTGCCATGCCTTCGAAGCTGGGGTGAAGGCCGTTGGCAGCGAAGGCCCTCCAAGGCAGCATCTCATGGAAGGAGTGGTCGAGATAGGAGACACCGCGGCCCAGTTCCTTCCGATGGCAAAGGCGGCGCACTTGGTTAATGAAACAGGATGCTTCTCTATTGAACCAATGTACGAACTTGTTTGCTCTTCGGCGTCGGCAGTTCGGGGCTCTGGGTAGCGGTAGGCTGACGCAGAGTTCCTGGTTTGGTCGCTCCTGGTGAATCCTCTCAATAATTTGTTTAAAGTCTGCCAGGGCCTGCGCACAACAATTATCTGCAATGTCCACAGTTCCCACATGTATCACCACAGGTATCTACAGCACCTGCTCCACTCCCCCGAAACGGTGCTTGTTTCCTCATTCTGTCCTTCTCTCTACTTGCCTTAGCGAAGGAGCCGAGGAAAACTGTCTGACACACTATGTCACCACTGTCAACATGACTAATTTATTTCTTCCTTCCTTCAACTAAGATTGACCATGACGACTTTTTATGTTCGCATAGCCCCGCATTTGCTCATGCCCTGACGAAGATCAGTGCACCAGTCAATACCCATTGGCAAATAAAGTTAAGATAACCGCTACGTTATGTCTCTACTCTTCCAATATACATATATACGTATATATACATACGTATGCATGTAGCTAGTGACAAAAAAAAAAAACAGCTTTTAAGGCTACTACCCCATCTCAATTCTGCCAGTTTTTGAGAAATGCCTTGAGGAAGTTATTAATACCTACATTGAAAGCTTTAGTAAAAGATTTAATCTCCTAAGCGTCACTCTGTAGTGACAAAAATTCTCTCCACAGAAGACATACACATGATCCAGAAAGAGATATTTGAGAACGTGTGAAATAAAATAATGATGCCTAGGACCATATCTCTATCTCAGCAAAGCATTCGATCGTGTCAGTCATTTCACTGTACTACAAAAATGGAACTTTGTGGATTTCGGGGAGGTGCATCACAACTTCTTTGCTCTTATCTAGATGGAAGATTTCAGTATACTGAAATAGGCACATGGAAATCAGGTTTGAGGCTCAGTGCTTCTGGAGTACCACAAGGACACATTATAGGTTCTATTCTTTTCCTTTTTGTACATTAACGACATAAAAAAAACATAATAAACACCGACTGTCACTTCATCATTTATGCCGATGGCTGTACAGCCTTCTTTAATGGAAAAGATTCGTCCAGCATTCAAACTAAAGCGAGTATGTTTTGCTTGATTAATGGTGCAAAGCAAACAGCCCAATATCGAATTAAATAAAAACGAAGTGTGCTGCATATTGTGGGCCTTGATCACCAGCTGCGGTGCCCCAGAACCTTAAAGGGGTACTGACATGAACATTTTCAGTTGTCGTTTTTTTGCGTCAAATGAAAGGTCAAGCCCTCAAGAGCCTAGAAAAGGTAGTGCTAAGCGCGAGTTCGCCCTGAAAAAGTAATTACAGTATGTATTTAAAAGCTAGTTTCGGTTCCTACTGTACCCTGACGTCACAACATGGTATGAACTTCTCGTCACGTGCTCGCACATTATACAGTGACGTTTCCGCGGCCGCTCCGCAACGTGGCTCCGTTGGTGACGCACAAGCGGCCATTTTGGAAGTTTTGGTACCTAACGTCATCACAACTAGCCAGACTGCTGCGTGAAGTCACCAGAATTTGTACTGTAGCCTGACGTCAAGCTAGTGTCGATGTCAGTAGGTGCGCCATGAAAAAATTGACTTTAATATCAAATTAAAATACCTTATCTGCATTTTCTGAGCTTCAAACTCGCTCAGAGCCGTCTCTGCATACAGGAGATATGTAAGACACAGTAAACTCGCCTTCGAAAAAAAGTGTCAGTACCCCTTTAACCTGGTTAAATACAACATCTGCATGAAATAATGTGTTAAAACACTTGGAAAAATACTTCGCAAATACCGCCCCCGAGTATGGCCAGCATCCTCCGCTTTCGGACACAAGAAATTGAAAATAAGCAAATAAAGTGAGCGTTTGGATCCTGGACACATCGCATTCTTTGTCAGTGGACACGATTGCAAAGAGCTTTAGAACCATGGGCCTACCAAATGCCATGGACAGCACAGGGAACGATCAGCTTTGAGAGTGCCGATAAGGTAAGCTTGTCCGACAGTGATTAGTGCGAAAGCGGCAATGCAGAGTGAAACAAAAGATTCGCATCCGTCACCACTTTTTCAATGAACTGGCACAGTAGTCGCAGTGGCGCTCCAATGTCTTAAAGCGTAGCTATAGGCCTGGCTCGTGTATAACCCACACCTGAGCAAAATTTTATCAAAAAGTGCGGCTTATGCACGAGTATACACGGTAATCGCTTCAGGCATCTTGTTTACGTAGGTGGTAGATTGCAGTCGTTACGATTAAGCGTGTTTCCTGTTGTTTGGATAGTCAAAGATTCCGGAATATTTGGCTATCCGAACGACAGGAAACATGCTTAATCGTAACAACGGCAATATGCCTGAAGCAATTATTGATGCAGATTTAAACTGAAAGCTTCGGCCTCCCAGGTTAGTGAACGAGGCTTCTGTGTGGAAGCCAAACATTATTATATTTTCAACAACACCTTTTTTTTTTGTCGGAGCTCAGTTTTTATTTCTACCATGCCATTACATTCCGACCAGATGAGATTTTGTCCAATTCTCGATTGCATGATGCTGCAATGGCTTGGCAACGATGGCCTCATCGGATGTTAATGCCACAAAGTCAGATGCAGACACCTTTTTATAAACTGCTTGCAGGACCTCTTGGAAGTGTTAAACCCCTCGCAATAAGGAAGTGCTGCATTTAAAAGGGTAGTGATGAGATCTAGCGGGAACCATCCTGCTTCTGCTACAGTTCCCGAGGCTGATGAGCCCTTAGCGAGGCCTAGCCAAATTTGCAGGCAGCGATTCCGCACAGCTTCCAAAATCCTCGCTTGACGGTGATAATCTTTTAAGGAACCGGTGGGCAATAGCGCAATGTTTCTTCAATATATACCACTGAGTGGCACTTACATGTCCATTGTGTTCCTGCCACGATATAGAAGACTTTCGATGCTGCAGCTATTCTCGCACGAAGTTTCGCCACCTGAGGTGAGCAGGAAAGATTTCTGTCAATCACAATCTTGAGGAATCACTGAGACAGTACATAGGGCAGCAGCTGTCCACCGAGCAGGAGCGAATACTTCATCATTTTCTGTCTTGTGAAAGCAATAGCTGTACTCTTCTTCTGGTGAAAGGTGTTGGCTGCTTACCAGGTTTCAATATCACCCCAATTCTTGCCAGTTCCTCTGGGACCTCATCAGATATCCGCAAAGAATTATTCTAGGAGTCATAGGCAGTAGTAGTGTGGGGCAGCTTTGCGATGGCTTTATAGGTTATTTCGTCGTGTATGCCTGTTTGATTCAGCGGTAGCAGTGTTAAGTTCTTCAACAATGAAAAAAAAGTACAATTTAGAAGAACGGAACGTTGAGCTAGTTGGTGGTCCATTGTAAATTGTTCCATGTTTCATGCAAACAATCCGATTCATTTGCATTGCGATGACATTGTAAACACACCACGAGGCATGCCATCCTATTTAGCGCCTCTTTAGTTGTGCATAGATACGTCACAGCAACATTTTAAGCATGTATGCATAGCAATTTGTGCACCTGTGAAATAAAAGAAATGCTATATAAGGATGTGTTTTTCAAACCATGACAGGCATGTCCGCTCGAGATAGCCTGCTGCAGCTGTTGTCTGCATGGTCACATTTGTGCAATCAAGCTTGGGATAGAAAAAAAAAAAAACGATTTGAAACGCTGGGCTTTGTCACAGGTTACCGTAGAAAGAATATAACAACGGCTGACGCAAGTACAGTCGCGACTACAGCCGGTGGGGCGCGGAAGGGTTGCAGCAATGAATGGCTCCTGCGATACAGGAAAAAACAACGACAAAAGAACTACTGCCATTGCACATTCTAAAAGAGAGGTCGTGCAAACACGGACACAAGGCAGAAGTCAAGACATCATAAATTCTGACTTACAACTGCAAAGGCGCTGTTATCTTTCACGTAGAGCTCCACGCGTGCCGGATTGATAGGTTCGCCTATTGCCTCGGCATGCGCTGACAAGTTTTCGTGCCTTCTTTCTTTTCCGCCGTTGTATGCCTTTGCAGTTGTTAGCCGGCGTTTGTGGTGCCTCGACTGTTTTCTTTTGCGCGTGTTTGCACGCCCTGTCTTTTAGAATGAATACTTACCAACTAGCTCAGCTCTATGTCATTGCACACTGCAGAAGACATACAAACTTCACTTTGTTGCAGTTAATGTCTCCACGGGCACCTCCGATGGCGGGGTGCGAGCCTGTACGAACGAGACAAAGGCAATGTGCTACGCGTTGCGTTAGTTGACGATGCGGACGAACGAATGCGATCTCCTTTCGAAATACCGCGAACAGTGAAGCACATAGAGGCAAAGGACGACAGAAAGTTGCACTAGCTGGAGTAAGTGTCCATCGAGAAAGGAGGAAAAGCGTCAGACGAGGACACAAGAGGAGACGATGTGTTGCTGTGTTCTCTTGCCGGTCTTTGCGCGGCTCATTTCTTCCACGATAAAAACACAAGTCTTGGTCGCTATAGTTAAGGCGATATGAAAGCAGCCAGACTCGCTTTCATGACTCTCAGATGCAAAGACAGCAGTCACCGTAAAATCAATAGATATATGCCTCCCTACGCAGATCGCAGGAATTCATGCAGGATGCAGAGGCGTTTTGTTTACCTCCAGGTGACTGGTAGGCTAGCGTCCTGGCGTCCCCAATCAAAATATCGATGCTTGATCTGCCGTATCGTGGTAAATATAATAACAACGTATGTATATATGCATACATACACATATATATTTCTCAAGGTGACGTACAACAGCGCAAAGGAAGCTCGAAAGTCGTAAACTGACACTTCGAGTGTGCTTCGAGCTTCGAAAAAGTTGAACAGGAAGTCAACAAGACAACTACCACAGGAAGCACATGACCACGTGCACATGACGCTTGGCGCAGTCAAGAACCGAAACCGAAACCTCGATATTTGAGCGTGTCCGAAACGGCCCGTTTGCGGGCGCCAACCCAGAACTTACCATTCTCCCATATTAAGCTAAGTTTAAGTTTCTTCACGTGTAGTACAAAGACTATATTATTGCGAAAAACGCTTCTGGGCCATATTTTTTACCCATGAATACCCATGTAACACAAAAGAAGCTATTTCCCGCCTAAAAGACGTCTTGAACGGCTATCAAAAAGGGCTAATAGACGTCTTGGTCAAGACATTCCCGTAGCCGTAGACGTCTATCCGACGTCTGATAGCTGTGCTAATGTCCCGCTAGTTGACGTCTTTAGAAGACGTTTTGAAAAGACCAAGATAAGACGTTTTGTAGACGTTCTTGTTTTTTCGCCGTTTTCGAAATTTTGGACTTTCGAAATATAAAATAAACTAATATAACTGTCTTTGCAGATGTTTGGTCGGCAGCCTGACGGCTACCATAGGAAGATAGAGATTGAAGGGACCGAAAGAGCTCCCGCGAGAGCACTTTCCTGTTTTTCTCACATTTCCTATGTCAGTCGTCGAGCAAGTGACCAAACAACAGGATCACGAACATACGTACATACCTGTTCACCCACGCATGTCCCCACTGTTGCATATATAAGTTTTCGACGCTGAGTTTACTCGCGTTCATTGCGGACCGAATCAAGTTGTTGCGGTCGCTCATATATGCCGCGTGAATTATTGGCTACTTCGGCACACCATACGTATACAATTTTCATGTAAAAGACATCGGTTTATAATAAATCTGAACACGTAGGCAGTGGATCAACACGTATACTGTACTACATAAATGACGTTTAGCGGATGGCGCGCAAATAAATAATCGCGCTTCTCAGCAACAATAAATTATCCCATGATGGTGTCAAATCGGCTTTATTAACGAATAAGCACAACCAAATGTGGCACAAAACACGTCGGAAGGTGACCGCACAAGGTGAAGCTGAGTGGCACGGCAGCAACGTAAACAAAATTCTGCATGAATGCACTCCAAGTCTCGTCAAAGAAACTGCACTGGCTTCCGCATTAGCTGGCGTGGTCTCAGGCCCAATATCTTGCACAAACAGCAGTGAAGAAAAGCTGCATACAGAGAAAGCAAGTAAGCTACGTAGGATTTACAACAAATAACAGATCATCAAGTCACTCTAAAGAAACATTTCCAATTATAGATATGATAAAATGCAGTCATGGATTAAGAAACGACAATCAATCACAACCGCACCTACAGACGAGGCGCCTACGGTAGAAGCTTTGCACTTTGTCAGCGACAGGCCGGCATAGTAGTAAGCATGCTTGCTTAAACTATGTCGGCCTGTCACTAGCGTGCGTGCGTGGAGCCACGAGCTGTAACGCGCAAAACATAATTACTCAAAATAGGGCGAGTCAGTCTGGCTTACGATTCGCACAGGCGCGTATACTATAGTTTCGCGTTCGACCACGCGGTTCAACCTAGCAAATAACTGTTCGCAGTTTAATCACAATGCTAAAACCTTTCAGTAAAAACGACGAAAGGTCAGGTGCACTTACCGAAAAAAGCACTCTATCCGAACGTGCACACGTTCTTAGCTGTTTGTCTGGCTGCAACGAAGGTGGTGAGCAGAACAATCGCTTCTTGAAACGAACGTACCGACGAACGTACCGTCGCAAAAAGCACAGTAAAGCTTGTTTCACCGAACACTGATGGAAAATATGCGACAGACAGTATGATCACCGTTACTTGATGCCAAACAGCCGGTAATCCGTTCATCCGTTCACAAAAAAAAGCTGACAACGCTACACAAAACGCAAATCACCGCCGGCCGTCGCCTAGCTCTGCTGCCGAACGAGCCGCCGCAGCCGCCGCGAACTGGCGGCTGGCGCGAACTAGTGGAGGAAGAGGGGAAAGGGGGAGGAATGAACAAGTATTCTGAAACAAGCCTCACCCTTCACTTGACCGAGCTGCACAGCGTCACTATTCAACAGAAAAGACACAACGGTTCTCACAAAATAATCCCGCCTATTGCTCAATATTTAGTGAACATTCCTGCCAATAGGTGTACCTGCCATCGTTCGCTGTTGCGCGGCCTTAGCCCAGCCACGGCCGGTCTGGAGGCGCGCGCTCGCTCGAGCGCGCGCCTCTAGACCGGCCGTGGCCCAGCTTAGCCGCCAAACTGCTGATAGAAACGCGCCTTGCGGAGCGAAACCAATTATTTTGAGGGCTTTGTTTTCTGCGTCTCTTCTTTCACTAAAGCGACAGTCACCGCTCTTTAGACATGCCGTTTTGGCGTCTTTGCGCTCGTGGACAAAACATTTGAAGAATCATTTATATAGTCGTTGCGCGCTCACTTTCCCCCAGAATGTCTAAAAATGTCTCAAAGTAGACGTTGTGGACTTCTTTGGCACAATACACTCTGGCTACGTCGTAGCTGTTGAAAACGGTAATAAACAGTACGCAGGCATATTTGAGAGGCAAGTGCTTTATTTTGCAAAAATGTCTATTCTTGATCTTCTCGTAAACCAAGACGTCTATAGCCGTCCGTAGCCGTTTCGAGACGTCTTTTAGAGGTTTTGTGTTACATGGGTAGGCCTCGCCGACATCTAGAAGAAACGGCAGGTGAAAAAAAAATAGCTGGAATTACTGACTGGTAGTGGCCAGGGCTTCTGTGCGAACGTCATAAATTAGATAATGAACCTCCTTCTTTTTCATTTTCTTAAAGGGGTGGTGCCACCAAACTTGTGGCTTGCGCGTTCTTTGCTGTAAGCGTTTCCTCTAGCTCCAGGAAGCATGATGCACGCACAAAGATTCATGTATTCTCGCTAAATAATTTAATATCGCGTTTTGATGTGGACAACTTTCGGTTTCGGTTTCTGGGCGCCGAGGTTGGGCAGTGACGTAGAAGTGTAGGAGGTGTGCTCACGCGACCACGCAAGGCTGTGACGCACTTAGCCAGGAAGCGATCGAAACTCGGCGAGTGATGTAGCAACCGATGCTTTGCCGGTACTGTAGTGAATTAGAATATATTCTAGTTCACTACAGCCGGTACGTACGTTGCGGAAGTGGCGGAGGTGCGGAGGTCACTCACGTTACTACAGCAGATTTGGTGTGACGTCACTACAACTTTCGTTGCCCATCCTACAGATCTACGTCAGTGTTGGCGCGCTAGCGATGGGTTTCGATCGGGAGAATGGGCATTTAGGTACACTTTAGAAGTGAATTAAAATATATTCTAAACGTTTGCTGTGTCCGACCCTTTCTGTGAAATGTTCTTGCATACAGAGGAAACCCACAACAGGCTTGTTATAGCCTCGAAATTTGATGGCACCACCCCTTTAAGCGCGTAGCACTTTAGGGACCCGGCTGGTCCATCCGCATTCACATGTCGCAATCACATGGCCATGCGGTGGTCAATACAGGTATGAAACAAGCCTAACAATGCTCAAAACCAACGCAAAATAAACTAACAAGATCTAAAATAATATAAACTACAGATAATCAAGAGCCAATGGCAATAATTTACCTAAATCGTGAAAAACGCTTCTGAAACATCCATCTGAGACCCGCGCCGCGCAAGACCTGCACCACCAAGGGCGCGATCGCCAAGGGTTACCCGTGCTACGCACTTTTTAAGGTTTCACGAGCTGCATTAAAGGGACACTAAAGAGCAAAACGATTTTTCTCGCATAGTCTTCCACGATACCAAAAACACCGTGCACGCTTTCTGCGCGAAGACGCTTAAAGGAACACTAAAGGCAAATATTAAGTCGACGTTGATTGCTGAAATAGCGGTTGTTAGATACGAACTGCGCACCATTGCAGCATCCAGCTTTTCGGCGGATATGTGCGGCATTCCCACAGAGGCATGGGAGTGTGAGTCATCCCCAGAGCGACGCCTTCGCGCCAGAGCCGAGGTGGTTCGTATTCCACGTTCATCGATCCTGGGACGATGGCCTCACCGGGATGCAACATGATGCAAGGAGGCATTGCATCTCTAGGCACGCGCTCTTACACGCAAGAGTGCAGTCCACCGGCAACAAGGCTCTAGGTCTCCCATTGGCCGAAAGTGACGCCACCTGTTTGAGACTGCCAATTGGACGAACCTGACATCATCGCGCCCCAGTTCTGGATTGGCTGGAAGTGACGTGTGGGAAAGCTTTATAAGAAGCACAACCATCGAAAGCCAGGTCGTGTTCTCCTGGCCGTGGACCGCAGCGTACGATATGCTACCGGCCGAAACTATGTTTATCTGCAGTCTTCTCACCCTATTTTATTAATGCTCATATTGTAAATAAATCTAAGTTCTTCATCGCACTTCCGAGTCAATCAAGGCCAACTCCCGCACCTCAGCGGTGGGATGCAATACGGTCCAGAAACCTCGTAGTGCTAGTTTTATGCCAAGGAAGTGCTTATTTTGAAATAAAATCACGTTTTAGTGGTCCGCATCGCGTTAGCGCACTTCAAATCACCCGCCTGATATCCGACTTTCATACGTCACTGCTGCTGTGCCCAACGTTGCCCGCCTTTACAGCGCGGCCGCCGACACTAGTAGCAGCAGAGCGAAAGTAGCGGGACCCACAGCAGCAACAACGGCCATCGAAGCCAGGGGCGTAGCCAAGGGGGGGGGGGGGGGGGGGGGGGGGGGGGGGGGTTGGGGGGTTCAACCCCCCCCCCCCCGAAAATTTTCAGTTTTGCTTGCGTATATATACACGCACACATACAAACGCACGCACAAACATACATAAAGTATGGTTGAACCCCCCCCCCCCCCGAAAAAAATTTCTGGCTACGCCCCTGATCGAAGCCATCGAAGCTTGCCGCAATCGCCGCAATGAATGTGGACGGAGAACTTGACAACGAGGCATTGGCTTGCGACGCTGGGCTCCAATTCAGCGAGAGGGTTCATTCCGCGGCACCCAGTGAAAAGACACATCGGTTTCCTTGCTGCAGCACTGTCGTTGTGCACCACTCGGGCATCCTGCAATATCACATGCATGCGGCATTTTGTCGAACTTTCTGTCAGAGCGACTTTCACGAGCGCGCAAAACACACGCGGCAGTACGCGATCCCGAAACTACCACTGAGACGCGACCGCGTGAGCGAAGCAGGGCGCCGGGCGAAGCGCACTTCGGCGAAAACGAAACCTTTGAATCACGCGCGCCATTCCACATGGCAACTCCACAGAGGTTCTTTTTTCCACGAATCAAACGGAAACGAACAAACAGCATTTTATTACGTCTTTTGATGCACGGAGGGTTTTTTTTTTATTGCTGCTAGTTTTATTACTAGTGATTTATTGTAGGCAGACTCTCATACGTCATCATGATTAGAGTGACCTAGAATAGGGGGAGTGTCCAAAGCGCCGGCTCCCGCGTGGGCCTTTTGCCGTGAACTCCCGCGGCGCGCCGCTGCTGCGCCGGACCCGTGGGCTTTCCGCGCTCGGGAAGCGCGCGGAAAGCGAGGGGCGTCTGCTACGCGCTGTAGTTTTTTGCGCCGCGTTTCCACACAGGGCATTTGAAGTCTACTTAACCTTTATAATGCGGTGTGGAATGGAGCTTATCCACCTTTAAGCGTTGTGTTAGTGCTGGGGCAACAAGAGAATGCAAAAAAATCATGTGTCAAGCGGCATCAGCGTGGCCTAGTTCCGGCGATAGAGTTCGAGAACGTTGGTGCGTGCGTAAAAACACGCAACACGAACACACACGCGGAAAGAACGAAACAAAACTTATTCTCATGGGTAATCTGGAATAGCATCACGCATGCAAGAATTAAGAGTAATAAAAAAAAGGTAAATTACACGCGCAGTCAGCTGAAATGCTTAAGCGCAGTGACCGCTTCACACTACGAGCTTTTTACTCATGGGTCGCCAGTGGCTTGCTAGCCATATGTACATCGCTTGATTCGACAATTTGTTAGCCTCCCCTAGCACTTCAATATGGACAAAGCACAGCAGGAAGACATAAGGGAAATAACAGAAAGAGTAGAGACGGCCATACGATCGCAATGCTGTTGGCTTATTTTTGCTTCTGAGGTAGCGTACAACAAGGCTCACCTTGCGCAAACATTTGATAGAAAAGCAATGCCGGGCGAACTAACCTTAATCCACAAGTTTGTGCATGAAAGGCGTAATGTAGAAAATGTTTTACAGACGTCCAGATATCATGAAATAAAGTCACAGATACACACTTTCTTGCTGTACAAGTGAAAAAGCTGCCTGAACGAAAATACGGTAAGAAATATATATATATATATATATATATATATATATATATATATATATATATATATATATATATATATATATATATATATATATATATATATATATATATATACACACACACACACTAGACTTTTCGGAGCCAGCTGTGGTCACTCATGCGTCGGTCTTGTTTCTATCTACAGGCCGCTGAACGTCAGTATATGATAGAGTTACTGTATATGCTACCTTTAGGCAAGGTAGCATATGCAGTAACTCTAGTATATGAAACCTTCGCGCGGAGATGCGTGCATTGCTTGAAGCCTTCACCATACAAAATGAACACATTTTCAAACAACTCATTCTCAACTTCAGATGTTTTCACGGTTCTCGGAGGTTAGCGTCCGCTTGTTTCAGAGACTTTACAAAAAGATGTGGACGAGTATAGTTACATAAAATACAATTGTTTCCGTGATAATTGAGTGCGCGTTAACAGAGCACCCGACCGCAATTCCCCGCTTTTTCCTGATGATCTCAATATAACGTCCACGACGATTTCGTGCTGAAACTCCGGATTACTCAAACAGCGTGCCTGGTCATCTCTTATGAGCAGACGGGTTAAGCAAGCCTCTTTCGTCTAGCAGACGCGTGCAATCAGCTGCTCTGAGCTGAGAATGACGTTTGTTTTCGAAGTGAGACATACACGATGTTGCACCGTCGCCAACACGAGTGATGCACAAAATCGTCACGTGGTGATGTCACAAATCGACAAAATTTGTGACCCCACTATGACGTCATCGTGACGTCACTGGACGTGACGTCATATAATGAGCCATCACATCATATGGACGCTTTGCATTGCCTCCGTGATCTGGAGCCGATCACGGAGGCATTGTAAAAGCAAGTGACGTGCAGAAAGCTTGGAATGCCTTCGATCCTGTGGGCAGTCCGAAACCACGTTATGTGCAGGAAGCTTTCGGAGAGGGGCGGGGGAGGATCAATGCATCGACTGACGAAAAAGAAGAAGACGGCTTTCGTTTTTGAGTCGTCTCAGGCGAATTGCATAAGGAACCGTGTTTTTCTTTTCATGTATTTTTTTCGCATATATTTTACTTATGCGGTAAGTTCTTCAAAATGTATGGGTAAGTATTACATGTTGACAGTGATATTGGTGAACACCGCGTTCTTATCAACTGATGGAGACAAATCGTCAGACCACACGTACATCGTCAGAATTATTTCTGGTCGAAGAAAGTGGCTTTGCGCGACACGCCGTATTATCATTGTTAGTCGTTACGCAAACGGCAAGCATGTCAAGTTTGTGATGCCATGACCTATCGGTCATGTTAGGCACCGCATTCTGTTAGGCAGAATTCGTGCCCCTCGATTCCATGCCAACTTTCGTGCGTATAGTAAGTGAACGAGACGTGAGTTACGCGTGTAATTTTTTTACTTTTGATACCGGGGCCACGTCGACCTACACATTCGGCTTCGCATGAAAAGGCTGGAAACAGCAGAGCGCGGGAGGCAACACTGTTAAACAAATCGAACGCACAAAATAAAAGATAGGATATAAAGGGTGCAAACGCATGATCGAGCTACCCATTTACTACGTGCATATCTATGTTCTCCTGGTTATCTCCATTTTATTCTCTCCAGCAGCAAGTTTACGTTCGTCGTTCCTCACGAAAGTAAATTATGCGCCTTCTCTCACGATGAAATGCGCGCAGAATGCGGTCCTCAAACAGCCACATAGGTGTAGACCATTGCAGTGACAAATCAGTTGAAAAAAATATACAAAATTCCCGTTTCACAACGCCCAAACGCGTTCCCTGTGCGCTGAGTCGCTGCAGTATTATGTTGCAGTGACTCAGTGTTAAATATTGTCCTAATTTCCACAATTTTGGCTAATGGCGGCCAAAATATCAGGCGCGTAGCAGACGCTCGCCGCTTTGGCGCGGCTTCCGCCGCGGAGCAAGTCCACGGGTCCGGCACGGCGGCGCCGCGGCGTGAGAGTTCACCGCAAAAGGCCCTCGCTCCTCCCATGTATTCGCGCGGCGCTTTCGGGATCACTTCGAAAATGTCCCACTCGTGGCGCTCATCATGTAATACATTTAGCTGAATTTCTCAGTAAGTAGGGCATTGCTGTTGATAATATTGCCGTTTTAGAAGTTGTCATACATTGAGCTTTCACTCTGACATAAATTGTTATTTGACTTTAGTGTCCCTTTAATAAGCGAGAAAACGCGCAAAAAGAAAACACAGGTGGCGACGCCACCTTGGAATTCCTGCACAGTTTGCCGTGACGTCACGTATTTTGGACGGCGCCTGCTTGGGCCTACGTAGTTCCTAATCGGTTAAATCGACGTACATTGTCCTCTGAGGGGGCCAGAGACTTGACATAACGAGTTTGTGGAAATTTCGTCGAGCCAGTGGCGCCAAAATACGTTAAATGCTCTTTGAAGTCTTTTACGTCACGAATTACAAAGTTCGGCGCAAAATTTAAAAATGAAACTTTGAACTTGGTTTTCTCCTCAAATAATAAATCTATGGTTGTGAAATGAACTACACAAAAGTTCTCCGAGCACACTTTATCAATCTAAACCAATCCATTGCTTCTCTTTAGTGTCCCTTTAAGCGCAGTATTTGTACCAACCGTGATGACCTCACCCTCCCCCCCTCCCCCCCCTTTTTTTCTTCCTTCTTTCTTTCCTTTTTTATTTTTTATTTTTTCTCTCTCTTTCCTGCCTTCCGGTGACGGGCTAGCAGACGCACGCGCGTAAGGGTCTTTTCTTTCTGTCTAGCCTCGCACGCCACCGGAGAGCTCACATTGTTGTGCAAATAAAAATTATTATTATTAATATTATTATTATTATTATTATTATTATTATTATTATTATTATTATTATTATTATAAACGTACGAAATACACATATATACGATATATGTATACAAAACGATATATACACGTAATATAAACGTAAGAACGAAATGAACCGGACAAAGAAAAAAGGTATCACAGAAAAAATTGATCCAAGGGAAAATGGTGCCATGTTTCATGGTGGAAGAGAATGCAGCAACATTTAAATGCACTTACCTTCCTCGGTTAGTGCCACGGTAGAAAGAAGAGATTGAGTTAGTTGGTCGATGTTATTTTTGATATCCTGCTGACTTGAAAGCACAGCACAAAAATGCAACCAAAAAGGGTGACAGGGCTAAACGCATAATGAAGTAACACAAGATTTCGACAGTAAGTTCATTTCAAGATCAATTCTAGCATACTGCAGTGCAAAATCAAAGTGCTACTACAATGTGTTGTGGTAAATATACCTTCAGGAACATTTCTGTTGAACAGACTTGGAAAGGCAAGAGTATGCATTACTAGAGCACTGCATGGATGGATGGATGGATGAACAACTTTATTTTAGTCCTTCGGTACGCGCGATTAGCGCGCAGCGGGCCGCTCCCACGTCGGGACAGAGAGGCCTTGCCCCTCCGCCGCGTCGCGGGCCCGATGGACAACCCAGAGCTGTGCTTCAAGGTCCGAGCTGCGTAGAGCTTGGTCCCACTCTTCCTTGGTGGTCCTGGCCCCATGGGCCAATTTTATTAGCCTGGGCCCAGCCTGGGCCTGAAGGTGCCATGCTCAAGCCCGCCCAAGCCCGCCCAAGCCCGCCCAAGCCCGGTCCGGTTCAGTGCAGTTAGCCCTTGAACATAAATGAGGCAATGTCCAATTCTCGGCTACTGCGAGGATACCCGCAACACAGAGAATATTTTTTGGACACAGTAGTGAGAACTCGTGACTGTGTCACGATTTCCTGTGCCGTTGTTATACAGCATTGGCTTACAGGGGCGTAGGCAGAGGGGGGTTGGGGGGTTCAACCCCCCCCCCCCCGAAAATTTTCAGTTTTGCATACACACGCACACATAAAAACGCACGCACGAACATACATAAAGTATCGTTGAACCCCCCCCCCCCTTAAAACAATTTCGGCCTACGCCCCTGTTGGCTTATTACACCTGCAACACATTTGCGAAACAGTTGCAGAGCACTGTGAGCGAAGACATAGCTGCCCATCTTATGCAAGCAGTGCTAATAACTTAAAGGCGTCATATACTCGTCAGGTTTGGTGAGAACACACATCCTGCGGAAAGCAGGTCAGCCTAATCTTGCAGTTGTGCGTGACAAGGAGTGTTTATAAGTGGACCACGAAGTTGTAACTTTCTCAAATGTGCTCCCCTCACGCAGAGGCCCGTCCTCATTTTCTTCAGCGGGCGAAGTGGCTGCTGTGTGTTGTCACACAGCAGATTGCTGCGAGTGGCCGATAGCCAACATAAGCCAAGAGTGCTGTTTGGATCAGATGCGCTTCTTGCCAGGGGGTGTTGACGCGTTCCGGCACAGCTAGAGCTCCATAGTCTGTTAACAAGGTAGCTACACTAACGCGCAAAGAGATCACAATAGGAGAGAGTGATCGCGCTTCATCACCTGCATTCAAGGTCATGAAGCACACTGACGGAAATTCTTTCACCCGTGTCATCCCTTCCTGCGTAGCTTCAAGCATGCTCGTCCGGACGACAGAGGAGAGGCCGAATCCCTGTAACTCGGCCCGTTCTTGATGGATTCGAGAAATTTTTAAGGCAATTGTTTATTTGCTGACGACTGGTTGTATATCGCAGAATAACTACTACGTCTGATGTCGCTAATCTACAGTCTGATCTAAACCACGTCCATAACTGGTGCGTCACTTGGCGCATGGAGCTAAATACTAAGAAATGTAAATACATGCGAGTTTCACGTTCTAACGCAGCGTCCTCAACATATGTAATTAATAACATCAATCTCGAATCTGTCACAGCATACCGTTACCTTGGCGTCCACATAACTAACGATCTGTCATGGAAACATCACGTCGAACACATAATATCATAAAGTAACCGTACTCTGGGATACGTAAAAAGAAATCATTTTCTCGCTCCATCTTCGCTAAAATTACTGCTCTACACCACGTACATTCGTCCTCAACTAGAATATGCATCATCGGTTTGGGATCCGCATCAATCCATATTAATTAACGCAATTGAAGCAGTGCAAAATCGCTCTGTTCGTTTCAAACTAGCAAACTATCACCGTACAGCAAGCGTAACAGAAATGAAAGCCATTCTTAACATCCCACTACTCGCCATTCGCCGGAAGCAAGCTCGAATTTCACTTTTTCATAAAATATATTATCACAATGCCACTCTCCTATCACTCTTTGTTCAACCACCACCATTCACATCCGCTCGTAGGGATCATTGTGATAAAGTCAAGGTCTCGTTTTCTAACGCTGTCGCGTGCGCACAGTCAATCCTTCCCAAAACCACAGTCGAATGGAATAACCTACCATCATCTATAGTGAACATACGCGATCCAATTCTTTTCAAACATGCTCTGATCAACATGATCTAGAGTTGTAAAATTTTGCCCTTTTCTTTTTTTTCTTTTTTTTCTCTTCCTCTTTGGTGCTCTGAGCTCGTGCTCTTGTACATTGTCTTCTTATCAATACAGATTCATATCGGATTTAGTCAATCCAACGGTATGTTTTGTATAACCAGTGTTTATATCGGTTTTATACTTTTCTATTTGTCTTTATTGTATATTGGTACTGTACTCACTTGATTGATTGTTATGCTTTTTTTTTTCTTCTCTCTTCGTATCTTGTTCCGTGTTACATATAATCGTGTACTTGCCTCTCCCCTCTATAATGTACTTTATGTACCTTGAGGGTATTTCAAATAAACAAATAAATAAATAAATAAATTGATTCGCGAGGCAGTCAACTTCAATACTGTTATTTGATGATTACACGAATTTTGAATATTTTCGGATGATTGCTGTAAATAAAAGCACTGGTGTAGAGAACCCAAAGGGAGTATTGCGGTGCCTCGAAACGCATTGAATGTATTTTTAATACCGCTTTCTTAAAAGCCCACTTTCGGTTTCGATTTCGAAGGGGCGGCTTCACAGTGACGTATCATGTAAGTCTCAGTCACGTGGGGATATGAACTCGTGACGTACTAATGCAGCTATGTCGTCTGCTGTAAGTCGCACGTTGCGCACGCGAACAGCAGCGGAACTGTCGACCAGCGACTCTGACCATTTCGGCCGAAATCATTATTATCCTTGCGTCCAGACATAAGCGCAACGTCTGTTCTCGTTATGCCCGGACGTAACTCTTGCGCAAGTTGTAGTTATACGTCCAGCTGTAACGATAATCCGTTGCTAAAGTTACGTCCACCGTGTGGTTCACAATGCGTATTTGAGTTTAATCAGTATTTTGCCAGTCTCAGTAATTGGTTCGAGTCACCGGGATGCTGTCGCTTCGCGGTGTGCCTTCGTCGCTTCCACTATTTTGCTCGAGTGGCTCGTGTCACTACAGCAAGAGTACGGAGCGTCAGCGACGTGGGCTGGGAAGCCCGCCGCTGCCACCAAGGTGATTGCCCTAAAGAAAAAAAAAAATATTACGGTGCCCTTGGAGCATTAATGTTTTAAAGTTAAAATAGTACTTAAAAAATAAACATTAAAAAATACAGCACACCAGCGAAGTTAGAACAAACGACCTCGCAATTCCGAGCACGACACGTTAGCCCGCTGCGCCACAAAAACAGATCGGTTCGGCGGGTCTAACAGGCTGCATTTCTATTTTACGTCCAGACGCTAGACACTCCGATTCGGAAAACTGTGCATACAAACGTCGCCCCCGGTGTTGGAATAGCAGCCTTTGACGGCATAGTAAGTAAGTGCCATCATAGGCGGAGAGTTTTCACTTTTCCGGAGGGGGCGGGGGCCGCACTGGCTCTTCCACATTTCTCTCACTCCCTCTCAAAGCACACGTACACTATATATAGCCGAATTTCCAAATTACAGAAACTAATAGAGCTTCAGTCTTTTAGGCACCGACACCGCTATATCATTATTAAGATATCTAGTGGGAGACTAGATTATTTTTCAATTTACACATAAACATCAATCCACTTCGTAATGCCTGGTTCAAAGCGAAAGAGGTCGTACAGGATGCTACTTGCTCACTGCATCGCATAAAATCGATTATGACAATGCGTGATATCTGCCGAATTTTTTTATTGACATGCTTTACTTGCTTTGTTAAAACATGCACCAGGCAATAAAGAATGGGCTAATGCTGGCACAGGAAGCTTTAATTATGCCAGTAAATATGCAATTTAAGATGGCCAAAAATAATTATCAGATATATAAAATGCTATTGCTACCACTAGACCTAGTGCGAAGCTGGGTTGCAAATTTTTCCGTCGAAGGTTGTTTTTTGTACGAGTATTTGAGTTGCTTTTAGGTCACCGAACTGGTAGCAAAACCCTTTGCTGATGAATAAAACGTGCGTACCATCGTTTCTCGGGCAACTTTTATGGGCAGGCATGTCGAAGTTGTGGGTGCTGGGCTTGCTGCGTCCCGTCCGTAGTTAAAGCAAGGAAGACGGAGGCTTCAACTCGCAACAAACAACAACAATTTATTTAACTCTACGCTGCATACGGCGGGGTCGGTCCAGGCACACGAGACGACGACCATGATCGGCGGCAGCAGCAATCGGCCAGCGCGGGTGGCAGCATCCGTCCTTCCTGGCATCCCAGGCACGTCTCTCCTGGGCGGCGCGCAGGCTGCCCCTTTTAAGCCGCGCAGCGTGGCCACGCGCACCGCCTCTGCGCAGCACGTGGCGCTATCTCGCGATAGCCGGTGGGCGTGGTTCCCACAAAGTGTACCTATTTGTAAACAACCAGGAAATTGCCCCTTTTTTTTATTGGAGACCAAGTCTGTGCGAAAACATTCCCCTACTGATTGTGTCGGGATTGCTTGTAATCTCAGTAGCATTTTTGTGTTCAGAAAACCAGTCGCAACGCGATTCAAGGCTCAATATATTCTGCACGTACAAATCCATTTGAGGGGCATTTTCAACTGAATGTCTCACTTGCCTGTGGTCCATGATCCGCATTTTAAAAGCCTGAAATGAAAAAGAAGCGGGCATGAACAGCCCCCTGTGAAATAGCTACCAGAGAAGACGGCCAACGTTTCATTGTCAGTGGACGGGGACTTAAGCCAAGATCTTGACAAATTTTTCGGGCCTGTGCCGGGAGGGGGGGGGGCTTTGCCCCCCCCCCCCCATAAAACAGTTCGGGGGGGGGGACGGCTTTGCCCCCCCAGCCCCCCGTACTCTCCGCCTATGAGTGCCATCGCGAAACAGGGATGCGGAGATCGGAACAGGCAGTCAAATCACACTCGCATCCTTTCGCATACACCAGAGATGTTGCAGCACTAGATCGCTCTCGATGCGACGACGAAGTGTCGCAGCAAAACGGACAGCAGTGCATAGCACTACCACGAATAACGCCAGTCGGCCGAGCACCTCTTGCGCGAGTCGAGAAGGCGCGCGGCGTTCTTTTTTTTTTCCACAACGTGCACACTTATACATGACGTCACAACTTTCACAGAAGCTGTCTTGATACGTCGTGCACAGTCCATTGCAATGGAGGTGCCTTGCAGATGCTGGGCGATGAAAACTTTAAAATCAAACTAAAATATTTTATACGTGTTTCGTGGCTCCGGTGTGGGGAGAGCGTTAACACTACATGGCAGGGAAAAGAAAGACATCCATTTTGCACCACCTCAAAATCGTGTCAGTACTCCTTTAGGTTTAAGTCTGCACTTCAATGAACGATTGCAATATAGAACGCCAAAGTCAATAAACGTGACAGATATTTATAGTTTGATAAAGTTTGTATAAATTGGCGACATGTGCACACTAGGGTAGTGCCATGTGGAAGAGAATTTAATCTTTGGCCCTTTCTGCTTTGTTTCAACATATAGGGCACCCAGCACAGCTCAGGTGTGGCATAGAATATCCTGTCTATGTCACATTTAGACACAATTCTCGTCTGATAAAAATAGCCAGGACTGAAAGTCTGCGGAGGGGGCTGGTGTGGGCAAAGCCCCTCCCTTGCCTGGTGATCACTGATACATGCATACATACACGCATCTTCCCCCACACATGCATACATACATGCAAGCAACGCATTGGGGCTGGGCCTCTGGGGACCACACCTTGCGCAAAGGGCGTTTAAGCATGGACAATTACTCCTGGGCTCAACAAACCAACATTGCCGCTATACGCATTCCAACAGTAAAACGAACAAATGCAAAGCAATTACAATGTTTTTCGGCTTCGCCAATTTACGAGTCAAAGCAGAACACTTAGACGGATTAAAATTTTAGAGCTTCTCATATATATTCCCGATTACACACTGCAGTGCCGCAAAAGCAGAAACAGGCGTAGCAGGCACGTGAGTGCGGATGCACACTTTAAAAGTCTCCCAATACCCTGATGAGTGCCTCTAATATATACTAATCCGGTCAGTGTACCATTGCTGCGCTGTCTTTGCGAAATGCCAAAAATGTCTCTTACTCAAAATTATGCAAGGGTGGGAATTTATATGAGATAACCTAAGTTACGCATAGCTTATACACGACTATTACAAACTTGTATGGGACTTAAGCCTGTTATGTGCCTGACTAAGGCCCGAGCCCAACCCAAGCCCGAGTCTGGCTGAATCGGGCAATTCCTTACCAGCCCTAGCTCGTGGTGTGGGCCCATGCAGTGTTTTATGCATTGCCACTTACCTAGCCGGAACCAATGCCTTGTGAAGACAGGCATAATTCCTTTATACTGACCACTGAAATGAAATGAAATCCATCCACTGCAATCAAATCCATCTTTCTGCTTCAAAACTTCAGACTGACACGTCCTAGAGCAAATATCCAATTTCATTCATTTAAAGATAACCAATCAGAGGCAACAGCCAGTAAGCATGATCATAAAACTGTCACAATTTTAAGGATACATAACCGATCAGACTGCCATATAATGATAAACAAACGAGCCTTCATTGAAAAGGCTGGTGTGGTGCTCTTATGGTGATGTCTGAAGCATGCAACTTGTTGGATGCTCCATATAGAGGGGAGGGACACATCTGCAAAAAGCGGAGAAATCTCGTTTAAAGCCAGAACAGACACTCAGAATATAATCACACAAACTTTTGCACTTGGCAACAGCCAGACATACAAGTAACGAATTCCTTGTATTCAATTACACTTCTTGGTAGTCTTTTGACGACGGAGCGATAACCTTTTAAGGCAAACACTTTATATGCCTGGTGAGAAGGTTCACGCTGTGAAAAGCCGCGGTACACAAAGCCCATGAATCACAAAAAGTCACGTGGTCCCATATGCATTGCCCTAAAATCACTCGAAGGCAAAACCAATGTTTTTTTCCCCACTGGATTATATGAATTCTCCCCCCACCCCGCCCTCTGAAGCTTTCTGACTTGACGTGGCTTTGCACTTCCTCTGGGATTGGCCCACGTCTTACCAAGCGATGATACGATGTGATAATGCCAAGGCGATAAAGCCTAGGCGATAAAGAAGAAGATGACCCCCTGGTGCAGTAGACATCAGGGAGAGCTTCCGCAAAGTGGTGCCGGCCACTAGGAGTATAAAAAGAAAGCGGCGTTCGTGTGTCTTGGCTTACTGGCGTCTTAGGGAGTCATACCAAAGTGAGTCAAAGAACGAATGTGCGCACGTACGGTGATAAATTAAGTGAGCACCAAGTTAATTTGCAAAATTGGCATTAGTGATGGGTAATTAGTTACTCATAGTTAATTCGGGAACAGTGAACATCAACATCGAGTGCACAATAAAATAGCCACAATAGATTACTTTTCCCTTCGAGCCATCTCAGTGGATGCATAAGGAACCCAGAGAGTGTTTTTGGTAATTAATTATGTGCAGATACCTACAACTGCTGAAGAGAGAAGCGGTAGTGGGCAATACAAATTTGGACAATTGAATTCTACAAAAGATATAAAATTGAACATCTGTGGTGGTGCCATGGAGCAAAATATTGGATGCGAATGTTCAGAGAAGCACTGCACTAAGTATTTTTTTTCATCCTAGTACTTTATGTTGCATGTTGTGCAACTACTTGAGCCGATATGAGTCGATAATGGCGGCCAAACTGGATGCTTATGCCAGGAAATGAAATATTGGCAACAATTTACTGTTTTTACTGGACCTATTGGTAGTATCACCCTTGAGCCAGAGCAGTGGTAGAGTGCTGCAATTCAAAGACAAAACAGATGAGACATTTGGGCCATTGTGCAAATAAATCTTGGTATGACATATTCGTATAACACTGTTCTTCTTCCTACAGGCACATGGAGCGATTTTCAGTGTAGTTGCTGCAGTGTTTTCACATTGAAACCAGTAACGATGACCGCCTGAAACTGACAAAGAACAGTTATATCAGTGAAAATAGAGAGAACCGAGTCTTACCAGGTGTGTTGACATCTGGGTAATTTGAGTTGTGTGCTTATCTAGTGCTCACCAGGCACATTGACTGCACTGGCACCTAAAGGGTAGCTCAATGTCCGTGACATTACAGCGGCACTCATGTAACAGCACAGATGCCACTTTTATCGAAGCAAAGTGTAAGCTGCATTCGTTGGTGTATGCCTGTGAGGGTGAGCAATGCTAGACTATAGTTTGATGAGTCACAGGAGGAGTACATATTGTGAGGTCTCGAGTTGAACGCCAACCTCGGAACACATGGACTCAGTTGTGCCGTCGAGCATAGAAAATGTGTACCTTTAATAACTGTTTTGCAACGGTGACCTTGCCAGCCGAATCTAATAAGTAACTAGTAATAAGACAAGTAATCTAATATAACACCAATACAACACACAGACGCCATAACACTGTATCGCGAATGCGTCGTCGCCAATGTCGGACTCAACCCGAGGGGCCTGTGGGAACCGAGCCGCGAAATCGTCCCCACAGGCCTTCCGCGACAGACATCTGTCCACGCACGCTGCCAAACCCCAAAGAGGTGGTGGTGGTAGTGGCTTGAAGAGGAAAAGGCGCCTAATTTCTGCAGCCCGGTCGGGAGCAGGGCGCCGAAAAAGCTCATTCACAAGCACGGCCGGATTCGACTCCTCCTCTGCTCTCCCCTTACGGCCTTCGCAATGCGACGGGAGTGAAAGGAACTTCTCTTTGACGAGTTGCTCGATGGCTTTCCGCACGAGGTTGCCATCACTTCACCGTCTCTGAGTGCGCAGGCAGGGCTGGGTGCTGTCATTTCTTGACCGGCTCGTGCCTAGACTGGCGGCTTCGTTGTGCGCCCTGCTTTCATCAGAGTTGTCGCTGATGCCCACGACATGAGTGCGGACTTGCTCCCTGCAATCCTGGTCTGCTTTTGTGGGCGCAGTTATCTCACCACTTCTGCGTTTGAGGGCGGCGTCTGAAGGAACACGCCTATGCCAACGATCCCCATGTGCTGCCTATTGTGTGCCAGGTTTTGCTGCTAGATTTGTGAACTTTCTCCATGATATTGTTGCAAGCGTCAACACGTTGTTTCTTCCTGCTGCTTCAGGCGTGATCGCTGTAGCTATGGTGTACTGTTGCGTGCCATTCTGCAGATCTCAACAGGGAAAGACGCCATGTGTTTCCTTTCACCAATTTCCTAGCGATGTGGAACTGTGTTCTAAGTGGCGAAAAAACATTTTGCGTAAACATCTCGTCATCAACGACAAGTCCGCGTCAAGTGTGGTGTGTAGCAAACACTTCAGTAAAAGTGACTACGTTCCCGGATGCCAAATACGGAAGTTGCTTGCGGGAGCTGTGCCGACCGTCTTCGAACTGTCTTTGTCGTACATGGTGCCAGCTGCAAAGGACCCAGCATGTCATCGCAGCCCAACTCCTAAAAATCTATTGAAGCGAAAAGCAGAGTCGCCGCTGCCTGACCCTGAAGACTTCTGTGCCCTCGAGGGGTTGACCACGGATCGACAATGTGATTCAACAGAAACTAACAATAACGACGCTAACCGAGATAGTCGCTGTCTCGTCATAGTCAAAAGGTTTCGGACTCAGGTTGCCTATCAATGCTCAAGGTGCAGGGGTCTCCCGAGACAACTTGCTGTAGGTGAAGAAAAGATAAAAGCATACAACGATGACAAAAACACTATGCTGTTGTCAAGATCATCACCAATTCCCAAAGAGGTTAGAAAAAAGCTGTTTTGCTCCGTCACCAGATCGAAATACATGGCAGCAAACGACCTTCTTATTCAGAAAAAGTTGTGAAAGAGTGCGTGATTTGGCGCTTCGTTTCGCCAAAAGGTTATGACCACGCTCGAAAATCTGAACTCTTGACACTGCCGACGAAGTGCACACTTCAGAGGTATGTGGGCCCAAGCCTAACGTCCTCAGGTACGAGGCATACCATGAAGGAGAGGCTTATGTTTGAGGCATCGATGCTCGGAAGAAAACAGCACATGGCATCGTTGATCATAGGTGAAGCTGCCATTAAGCCAAAATATGTCTACGATAGGAAGGCCGACACAGTTTTCGGTCTCAAAGACAAGCCAGCAACAATGCGGCGTGCAGACACGCTTGCGAATGGAGTACTGTGCTTCGTTCTGCATGGTGTGGCAAATGCATACAGAATACCACGTGCCTGCTACTTTACCAAACAGCTGAGCGGGAGAGACCTGTTTGCCTGGACCGAGGAGGTAATATGCGCTGTGGAGTCTTGTGTATCCGTAATTGTCAGAGTCGTTGCGCATAATTACTCAACAAATATCACGACGCTTAAACACATGGGTAGTGGATGTTTGTCTACAGTAGTACCCCATCCTCATTATTAAGATAGTCATTTTCCCGAGTTTTAACCCTTGTCATATGCTCAAAAACATTCACAGTCACTTCTTGGAACGCGAGCTTACAGACAGCGCAGGGGTCATTACTGTGAAGTTTGTCCATAAACTGTGCGAATTTCAGAAGGACAAGACCATGAAGCTTGCCAGAAACAACTAGGAAACACGTTTACCCGTCAAACTTAGATGAACGTCCTTCGCACTGTTCAGACATTCTTCCTGCAAGAGACTTTATATAGCGTTGTCTCACCTCCGAGAAAACCACTGCGGCGACCCAGCCCGTTGGTTTCAAAGAAGTGAGCCCAACAATACTGTTCATAAAGATGATGAAACAATGGTTCGAAATCCATGACACAGTGTACAGCACGAGTGACAACAAGAAGCCCATCTCTGACGAAAATGACTACAGAATTTGCTATGGCTGGAAAGGGATTTCCCCTCTTACGTGAAGAATGTTCAAGGGCGAATTGACAGATGAAACATACCACGCCTTGCTCTTTACCACGAAGGCAACAATAGAGACAACAAGGTTCCTCTTAGGGAAGCGCATCAAATATGTTCTGACGAGGAATTTTAACAGCGACCCAGTTTAAGCACTCTTCGGACGGCTCAGGTCCATGTGTGGGGGTAATGATGTGCTTGATGCAAGGGCTGTCACTATTGACCTTGATAACACTGTCAATGAAAAGGCCATCCACCCAAGGCAGGTCCAGGTGTGAGAGACTGAAGCTGAAGAGCTCGCTACACAGCTGTACCACAGGAAGTAAGTGAACAGATGGAGAACCTTAAAGGACACTTTTTGGATTCATCCTCTTCAGAGACGTGCTCCAGTCTGGTGTATTTTGGGGGTACGTCGTGAAACTCATTAGCGACTTTGGCTGCGATGCATGCTTGATGATGGTGACAACGACTAACAAAGAGGACCCGCTGTTCACATTATTACACGAACAGGACAAAAGAGGACTGCACTACCCAAATCATGTGTTCTTGGTACTTTTGGACAACATTGTGGTTTTCTCCAAAATGGCTGCGAAGTACCTTCCACGAACAAAAGTGCACTAAGTGCCGAAACTTCTTGTTACACCATACCTTGAACTATCGCCCATTTTGAACTGCCCAGAGGATGTCGGCAAGCCGCACAGCTGGTGTGATTGCTGACAGGTTTCTCAGACTGCTTCTAGTGAAGCACACCAAAATGGTAACCGAAAAAAGAGAAACCTGTTCCTTACGTGCAAATGCCATTGAGAAAGTATTTTAGGCTTTAATGCATACGATCGGAAGGTTGTCGGCACCAAAATGTACAAGAGTGCCTTGTACTGATCAGAAAATGAAGTTTGCACCTGTAAATCCTTCAGTTATATTGTAGCCGCGCCGTATTTTTACCTCATAACTTCACGTGCACAGGTAACCATATAGCCTAAGTAAGGACGTGTGCTCAATAATTGTTGGTGTTAGGTTGACCTTCCCCTCTTATCGTGCCAGTGTCGTCTGCCGCTAGCTTACGTATTCCAGGAGAGGCTATAAGTCGTTCCATCCGTATCATATGAGACTAATATATTAACTACTGGCAATGAAAATGAATATTACACTTAAAAATCCCAGATAATTTGTGTCCTGCAGCTGAGGTTAGACAAATGTTGTTTGTATGCAGTCTGCCAGAGCGCACCTACCAACGCACTTTGCGGAGGCGCAACGGTGAGCTAACAGTGCCACCACACCACAGAGCTACGGCGGCAACATCCACCATTGCAAAGACCGTATGTGGGTAGCGGAGGAAGATTCAGGTCTGGCCGTGTCACAAGCACCCCGATAACCTCACTTCCCTCCAAGCGGCGCTGCTGGCGCCACCGCGGATGATGATGATGATGTGGTGCCGTTCCCTTTGTAACGGGTCGCCGCGTGTATAGCGGCTTGACAATAAAAGAGATAATGAAAAAAAAAGAACAAAAAAATAAACAAGAGTCAAGGCACCGTGCACACCTTGGAGGGAGGGGTCTATTACCTTCCGCACTTCTGTAGAGATACGGTTCAATAAAATGTGTTGCTGGGCTAGTTGGTGCATAGCTAAAATATGAGACGGTGGCGCAAAATGGGACAAGGACGAAACAGGAAGAGACAAGCGCTTGTATACGTCTCTTCTTCCTGTTTCGTCCTTGTCCCATTTTGCGCCACTGCCTTATAATTTAGAGATACGGTTCTCTATCTTCCTAAGCGACGCGTAGTGCGCTCTACCGCTTCCCTGTTTATCTCCCACCATCACCCTCGAATCCCAATGCGACATGCAGAGCAGTTGTAAAATCCGAAGACTTCGTTCTAATATATACCGGGTTTAAGGACAATACGCCTGAAGATATAGAGCAGCGCGTCCCAACGCAGCCGTTTATTCCAGTCCAAAAAAACCAAAGCTTCGCGTGCACGCGCCGTTTCTCGTCTCCCTCTTCTTCTAGCGCTCGCTATGTTTTCTGTTATTAACAGCAGTGTCTTCTACCATGGGGTTCGATTGCCTGTGCTGCATATGGATGAACGGATGGATGCTATGAGCGTCCCCTTTATAACGGGGCGGTGACAAGTGTGCCACCAGGCTCGACAAATAAAAAAAAAACTTTTTTCTTTTTTTTTTAAATGTTGGCCTAATGCCTCCACTTCGATTAAATCTATCATACTACAGGAAAAAAGAAAACATAAATTCTTAGCCCAGTTCTCTGCCCTTTACGGCAGAATGTCCTTATTTTTTCAATATTTATTTTTGTCCTTTCTCTCTAATTTTCTGCCACCAATACTCTAACCGTCTCTCACTTATTTTCATCGCGGGTGTGTTCAGCTTTCCATTGATGTCGCTAAAACCCAAGGTTTCATGTAGGCTCGTGCCCAAACGTACTCCTGCAGGTGGATATCTCCACATTCATTCAGAACATGCCCCGCTGTTTCCTTATCTTCCCCACAGCATGTACATTGTTCTTCTTCTTTACTGAATCTCGCTTTATAACTACGCATTCTAAGGCAACCCGATCTCGCTTCAAACAGTAAAGCGCTTCCCCTTGAATTATCGTAAAATGCCTGAAGTAATACGGAAAGGCGAGCTAAGTGGTACATATACATAGTAGTAACTTTTCTAGTGCAGACTGACACACGGACAAAGAGAGGGAACGACACCAGCGCTACTATCAACTGAAGGTTTTATTCAGCAAAGGAAAACATATATATGCCGACCCTGTCACCCGCTGCCCATGCGCACCGTCGTTGGTGCAATGTCCGGAGCCATCGCGCTGTATCTGCTGCTACTCCTTTCTTTCAGAAGCGACCCTTATTTTTTGGAAATAGTTAATGACGGGTGGCTCACACAAGATGACTCCCTGATGTGGATGTGATATGCCTCCGCGAGCTCTCGTGTGGTGCTATCACGGTGCCTAAACAGAATGACTGTATCTGAAAAGCGTGCTTCGCGCTCACACTGCGCACAATGCATCGCAAAATGCGCCAGCGGCCTGCCCTTCAAAGAAGAGTGGTGCTCCCTTAAGGGTATGTTTAAGCAGCGACCAGTCTGCCTCACATACGCTCGTCCACACGTTAGAGGAAAACAATAAACAAGGTTAGACGCACATGGGAAAAAACTACCCCCCTCCCTCCCCGATGGTCGAGTCTGAAAGAAAACAAGCTCCGCAATGAATGTAAAAATGAAAATGAAGTGATGACGTACTTCTCACAGAGGCCTGCTATTAGTCTTTCGTAGGTAAAGGTAGGAAGTAAACAGTTCTTTGAATGCAACATCAGGGGTCCTCGGTCGTGTTATCGTTAAAAAAAACGTCAAAAAATCACGTGAAAGGTCCGTTTGAGTAACAGTATGGGGCAGAAATGGCGCCTCCCCTTTTATTTATTTATTTATTTATTTATTTATTTATTTATTTATTTATTTATTTATTTATTTATTTATTTA
>NW_023615361.1:0-47500 GCF_013339695.2 Rhipicephalus sanguineus
GGTTCTTGGAAGCACAGGACGAGTCGTTGGGTAAGAGGCACGGCGAATGCTCCTTTTACGTCGAGCAAATAAGTTGTCTCTATAGCTCATTCGAAGGCGCAGCAGAGTTACAAGCACATCTTTTCAGATACAGTTTTGTAAGAGAGTTTTGTAAGACATAGTGAGGTCGTCAAAGGGAACAAAGAACGAAGCAAAATGCAAAAAAAAAGAATGCTCGCACAAAAAAATGGCAAATAATCTAGGTTGTAGCAGACACCTAGTGAAGTACGCGAGTTTTCTTATCCCTCAAGATACGCATCCATCAGAGCAAGTGGACGAGGGAAGTAGAGGCGGGGGGGGGGGGGGGGGGGGGGGGTACCGTCACCCGATCACCTACTTTTACTCAGTTGGACCTGTCCCGTCATTTGTTTAAACAGCAGTGTTATGACCACGCAGGTTTTTGACGATAATGGCGGTCGAAGGCGCTGATGTTACATTTCAAGCACTGTTTGCTACCCATCATCACTCCCGAAAAGGCAGGGATGTGCTTCTCACAAAGGCAGGCCATTCTGAGAAGTACGTCACCACTTCATTTTCATTTTTTCGCTGTTGTCTTTTAGACTCGACCAACCGGGGTTGGGAGGGGAGGGGGAGGTGATGAAACTGCCTCCCCCCTAATGGTGCATTATCATTTGACAAGAGAATGGACAGCTGGGCTAGTTGGTTGAAATGCATATTTTAACTGATCTAAGCGCACACAGACGAATACGGAAAAAAGGGGAGACAACCGGACAAGCGCTTACTCGCAACTAAATGATTTATTGAACAAGGAAGCATATAAATACAAGAAACAACTGATCGACGCAGGCGTGACAAGACAATGTTGGGTTAATTATGGCGATGAACTATCACGAAATGCTATCAAGGAAAACAGATTCCTTTCATGCAACAAACCTGTTTTGTCCCCCTTTTTCCTTCTTCGTCTGTGTGCGCTTAGATCAGTTAAACCATGCATTATTGTTTGAACTTAAACTGCGCTTGGAAAAAGACACCATAGTACAAGCATAAAGGATGAACGCAGAGGGGAAGCAGACAGGACCTGCGTTCGTACTGTCTACTTCTACTCTAGTGTATCGTTCCAAGCGCAGTTTAAGTTCACATAATATTGACTTACCAACTAGCCCCCCCCCGCCCCCCCCCAATTAGACCCCCCCCCCCTTTGCGCGCTCCTAATGGTGAACCCTGTGCACGCCTATGGCAACGGTCAACAGGAAGTTTTACGTCACATTTCCTTTTTACACGAAGCAGAAGGAAGTCACGATAAGTGAGGACATCCATGCTGGTGAACATTCTATTATGTAGCACCAGCTTCTGAATGTTGCCCCCCCCCCCCCCCTAGCGAATCATTTGCGTGGGTGTAAGTGAGTTTAATATGAAGGTACAATAATTTGTTGACAACTGACCATCAGGCATGCAGGCTATCAAAAGAAAAGTTTTGTGTTATAGAGGACAAGCTCGCATTAACGAGGTTGGCATCTTAGAAAAGCGAATCACGAAGTTTGATAATAATACCTGGCGTTTTACGTGCCAAAGCCACGATATGACTGTGAGGCATGCAAAAAATTCGACTTTGTGGTTTTTTCTTTAACGTGCACTGACATCGCACAGTACACGGACCTCGAGCATCTTGCCTCCATGTGAATGCGACAGCCGCGGCCGGGAGCAACGCCACCACTGTACCGTCACCAACGTACCGCCCAGGCGGAGCAATCGCGATGTTAGAGAGGTTGCATCGACATATTACAAGGCAAATGGCATCTTGCAGTAGACGTAACTGAAATCGAACCATGGTGCAGTTAGTGGAAATAGTAACGTAAAACAATTATTAGATCGGGACATAGCTTCATTAAGTCGCATCACATACAAGGCCCATTCCGATTGTCGCAAAGGTTTGTACGAAACGTGGGTTGGGAACAAATTGTGAGCGACATCAACAAGAAGAGTCCTCGTAGTTGCGATTGAAGCGCCACCAGGTGTAGAGGGGATAAACAGTATAAGAAACTGTTATCAAATAAAGAAGACGACAAGCTTTACTTTACTGAAACACATGGCTATTCATAGTTTTACATTGATATGATGCGAGCGGACAAAACGATTGTCTTAAGTATCATTACGTTAACGTCAATTTATAGGCGCCGCTCTACAAAAGTGGTAGAGCAGACGTTCACGTCGCTGCAGAAAAGTGCGTTGGCAACGTTAATATGCTGTACCATGAAGTATTAACGTTGTTTTGCTTCACCGTGTGTTGCCTGAATTGATGTGGCCTGAATTTGGCGCTTCATTAGGGCCCTGTTTCAGAGGCGCGTTACATAGTGAGTGAAGGCATTCATTGAAGAGTCAAATGAGCTGTAACAGTGGATAAGCGTCGGCTTCAGCGATTTTCATGCGACTGCGGTGACCGAAGGGACGATGCGCCAGGCCCCGAAAAGTGAACACTTTCCTCTGAGCGGGAAGGAACGACGATATGTGCGATGATGCAACGATTTGTGGAGGTATTGATTCAACCTTTGATTGCTTGCCTTGTTGCCATTGACTGCAACCTCTCAGAAAACGCAGCCATAATAATTGAGCAAGTGTGCGGGACGCCAGGTCAGTTGTGCCCACGTCATGGCTCGTACAAATGCACCTTTCTGACGGCCCTGAAGAGGGGCGAAATATGATGTGTTTTAATCTGTGTAAAACACATTTCCCCATTAAAAAAATATACGCTCACCCTAATCATAAATCTGGGTCGCTTTCACATAACAAAAATCTTGCGGCCTTTTATCTCAATTTTTCATTTAGAGCTAACTTTCTTACAAAGACTTTTAACGGATACTTATGTATCAGTATGCAAGACGTGGTTAAGCATACAGATGTCAGCAAGATAATTAGAAAGTGTGCAGTGTCGTGTACCTCTGTGCAGAGCTAGCAAGCAGCCGGCTTTGCTCGGCAGGACGACGCCTTGCGGCGGCTACGGGGTCTGAAAAGGTGTGCCCAGAACCATGCGCGGCCTAAGAGACATGTAGATCTGCGCAGATTGTTTCAACCCAGAAATGAAGTTGGTTAGCGCCTGCGTTTTTCCTGATGAGCGCATTGCGCGAGGTTATCGCTTTTACGAGGTTAACAAAACAGCAAGAGGGCGCGCATCGTTAGATGTGAGATTCGGGCGCGTGCTATCAGCCCAAACGCGCCATTCTCTGGCATCGATATGCCGCAAGTATCCTGAGGCCGAGTGTATATTGTGTTGAACACAGGCACTCTTCAATGTTGCCACTCGTTCAAAGCAGGTCTGCATGCCTATTAGGTCGCTCGTGCTCTTGGGCGCAAAACGTCACATCACTCAACCGGCGCAAGGTGTCGCATCGCAGAACGAAGCCGGCTGCTCGCGCCCTGCACGCAGAGGTGTACCGAACATTAGGTACAGGTATATAGGACACAGTTTTCAGTGACGTCGTCTATGTCAACAAAACGTAGGTTATCATATCCAATGATATGTCTATTTAAGTGTAAAAAAAAAGGAATTCATATGCAACAAATACAATGCCCTTTCATCGCTTGCAGTGTTACAAGGAACGGTGTTACTTTTGGGTAAGCAAACAGACTGCTGCCATCAAAGTTGAATGATGTTAGTAATAACATATTGAACCCCATTTAGGCGTTACTGTGGCAGTTCATGGTGGCACTGAAGATATGTAAAAGAAGTTTTTTTATGAAATGTATACTGTTAGAAGCTGCTACGTTGACATTCAAAGACAAAAGATCACTAGATTACAGTGAAGGTAATCTTCTAACGAGGTTTGCGATATGGCTTACGGTGTATTCGAAGTAAGAGTTACGAACATCGTTGAGCATGATGTATTTCCAGTTGGTTCACATAAATGTTTAAAAAAATAAAAGAAGGAATGGTTAAAACCTTTCATCTCAGCATTTTCATTGCCTTTTATAGTATTTTGCCCATACATAGATGAAGGAAATCCCGAGATGCTTGAGGGTACGTACACATTTGCCATGGTACTTTAGCATCTAAGGTTCTGCGCTTGTAAACTCGAAGTCTAGGGTTCGATTCCTGTCCATGGTGGCCCCATTTCAATGCGGGCGATATGCAAAAGCGCCCGTGTAATTAGGTTCAGGTGAATGCTACAAAACCACACAGGGTCAAAATTATTTCGCAGTCCTCCAATCATTACAGCGTGCCTCACATTGATAGTGATGGTTCGCCCATGTAAAACTACGGCATTAACTAACCATTTAGGGTATGTACATATTGAATTGTCGGTTTTAAATATAGCTAAAATATTGAAGCAGGAACCAGTGGCTTTAACCACTGTGCGGACACAAAGGTGTACTTCAGCATTCTTTTTATGAACACAAGCAAGCAAAAAACCTTTATCTGAAATATGGCACAGCTAGTCATGCACACGCTATAAAAATTCCTACACGTGCGTAAAAAATATACATAGCGGCCACTGCACAAGGTGCAAGGTGCCGAGAAAACAGACACACATATCACCGGTCGTATACACTTGTCGCACGTGTGAATGTGAGACCGGGTCCCCCCAGCGTCGTCCGGGCATTGCTATGCAGATGCGTTGGCGTGACGTGTCGCACAGGCCCGTAGAGAGGAATTTTTTTCCCGGGGGGGGGGGGGGGGTCACTTGCTGAAAGCCTTGACTATTTGAGAAAAACGCCTATTTTCACTATTTATTTTCGGTAAAACAACATGTATCATAAAATTTCGGGGGGGGGGGTCCCGGTCTCCCCCCCCCCCTGTCTACGGGCCTGGCGTCACATTGGAATTGAAGGCCCTATTCATGCCAAGGGGAGAGGGGAGAGTAATATTCTCGTGTTTCTGAAGACCTGTGTGCGACGACATTCGCACGAATGCGAGGAGTTTCTCGATAAGAAATCTGAACACCGAGCAAACGCCTACGCACAGAAAATTAAAACAGACGAAGGTCGTCTTGTTAGGACCGACTGTAGGCAACAAAAATCACAAACACAATGATCGATCGAAAGATCGACAAGAACTGAAAGAAAAACCGAGCTTCTTTCATTGATGATGCTTTCAGAGAGCATTGGCATGAAAGAGAGAGGAGTAGAGGGTGGGCGGCATTCGCAGAAATCATATCGAGTTGAGGGAAGAGAGAACGAAGTTTAAAAATATATTTAGAAGAAGGAAATTCGCGCACGGCGCTTAAAAACAAATAAACAAACCCGATGTGTGCAACGCATAGTGAAGAGAGGGCAGGAGACAATTACCGTGCTGCCGTCTCATATCCGAGCGGTCGTAGCGGCGGCTGACCTACCATTTTCTCTTTAACGTTGACTTCATCTCTTCTTTACGCAGTTGTCTTCTTTACGTAATTGTGTTCTTTACGAATTGGGTGAATGCTAAAGAACGAAACAGAGTTGCAACCTAAGATGGTATCGTCCGTATTGCAAGTACGAAAATGTAACGCAACAAACGTTGCCAAGTCGCCATGGTCCACTAGTGTCTTAGTTGTAAAGCTCATCAAAGCGACGGAAAACCGAAGTACAACAGCATAACCGTCAGCTTGGGACCCAGAACCCATTTACTTACGAGGTTGATCGTGAAAGGATTTATATGCATGCCGGGCACTCCCAACGCGCTATGCCTCGGCCATAGGAAGTGTTGCTTACTCCTATTTTTCCCAGTTTGCCCCTTGCTTCTAGCAGCGCCTTTAATATCCATTTCGCGCAGCCTTTTATGTCTGCCACTGAAAGGCTGGAGGCTATGTGGACGTCGAGGAAAATGTTATATATTTACATTTATTTCGTTATACGTGTTCGCGCTTTTCGTTTCTTGGTTCTGACGACCCACCAAGAACTAGAACAATGGCTTCCAGCCTTCGCAGAAATGAGGCGGCCGCTGACACTTTCTAACACGGGATTGTGAGAAATATCGTCTTCACTGTTTTGCGCTAGAGAAACAGGAGAAAAGTAAGCCCTTCTAGATTTTTTTCTCTCAACGGTGGTAACCAACAGGCCACCACAGTGTACAGTAATTTACTTTCTTATTAACGCCTGTTCGCGCTTCTGTATTTTGCGAGGATATTGTTCGTCTTTTTTTTTCGGTGTGGCTAATAGACGGAGTGTGTGCTCCTTTTCGAGGTAAAATAAAAAACCACACACATTCCACTTTACCGGCATTGGTAATGTTAAAACTCAGGTCGAACTTACAAACATTTTTGTAGCGTAAAGCTACTCATCATTGGCCGGCAACCTTCGCTGATGTTATGTACAGCAAGTCTACCTCGCTCCTTGACTTACAAACATTACTAGCTTAAGGAAAATGAGGTACTTTCAGAAAAAAAGAATTAATGGGGTAGCTCTCACCGTGCAGCCAGACGAGCGCAGAGATACTATTCTTTTATTCGCATTCGCTTCTTTGCTTCTTGATTTTGCTTTTACCTACGTTGACCTTCACCCAATAATTATACCCACTGATACAACTAGCTGTATCTAAAACCTGTTGGTTGAAGCATTTGCTAGAGGTGTAAAACTAAAGCGCTTACTCCTCTGCGTGCAAATTATGGTGATCTATATCTTGCAAGTAGGCAAGCCTATCTGCATTGTTGCATCCCCGATGTGTCCCCCGATTCTTTTTTTCCTACTCACGCGAACCATGCAAAGACGAAATAAACGGAGTACACGAGAAGCTGGTG
The DNA here is from genome assembly GCF_013339695.2 of Rhipicephalus sanguineus. Classification (NCBI taxonomy): domain Eukaryota; kingdom Metazoa; phylum Arthropoda; class Arachnida; order Ixodida; family Ixodidae; genus Rhipicephalus; species Rhipicephalus sanguineus. Next base: position 6,708 of record NW_023615361.1, read on the forward strand.
CACTCATGCACGGCTGGTACGCTCACTTTTCTTGTTAACCATTTTTTTTTAACCTCAAATAACTTTTAAAAATAGACATTTAGGACTGCCACGTAAACACCTCATGGCTCGCTTTCACATCTGATCTAGGTCGCAATCTTTTGCGCCTTTTATCCATGTTTCTTTCCTTCCGTTAATGTTTCAAATACCTACTAGGCTCCGTCGAAGAGAGGCCACAGTGCTATGCTGGTTATGGCTAAGAGTGGCTTTCACAAAGTCACTTTTCGTTTCGTGTAGGCATTGCCAACAACGCTCTTTGCGACGTCTGTGGTGTCGAAGAGACTTTGCAGCATATCTTCTGCGAATGTCCTCGCTACGCTGTGTAGAGACGATCACTCGCAATCGCTCTCGCTCACTTTGGCCATGCACCGATGTCGCTAGCAACAATCGTCGAATGTCGCCCCGAAAAATGACCAATAATTAACGCAACGAAGGCATTGGTAAAATTCCTAAGGACGACAGGCTTGCACGAGCGGCTGTCGACTGATATTGATGCCGTATACCACACAAGACTACCGCTCTGTGACGTTGTGCGTGTGCTCACTTTTCTTCGCTTTCTTTACTCTTATTTCAACTTCCCCCATCCCTTTCCCCTGTGCAGGGTAGCATACCGGTTGTGCTAAACTGGTTAACATCCCTCACTTTCTCTCCTGTTTCTCCTTCCTTCCGCTGTCCCACTTTCTTTCCTGACTTCTTCATTGCCTTTTTTATTTTGCCTAATTCTTTAGTTTCGCCCCGCCGCGGTGATCTAGTGGTTATGGCGCTCGAGTGCTGGCCCGAAGGTCCTGGGATCGAATCCCGGCCGCCGCGGCTGCATTTTCGATGAAGGCGGAAATGTTGGAGGCCAGTGTACTTAGATTTAGGTGCACGTTAAAGAACCCCAGGTGGTCGAAATTTCCGGAGCCCTCCACTACGGCGTCTCTCATAATCATATCGTGGTTTTGGGACGTTAAACCCCCTAATCCAGATATTATTATTATTATTATTATTATTATTATTATTATTATTATTATTATTATTATTATTATTATTATTATTATTATTATTATTATTATTATTATTATATTAACTCTCTAGTTTCCTTTCCGAGACGCGCGTTTCGGTATAGACGCCCTCCATTTCAAGAAAATCAAGAGACGCACGAGAACCGAAGAGCGAGGAACACATACACGTGATAAAAAAAAACGGCATACACGTGCGGAGGGTCATATCGGTATGCCACCGGCTAACGTGAACATTTGGTGAAACATCAAAAAGAGAGTGTATCTCGGTATGCGGATACTCACGCCTGCTAGGGAAGGCAGTATCAGAACGGCATTGCGGGCCTGTTCGATGCATTTAGCTCTGGCGGCGATTGTCCGGTCAAACAATCGCTCAGCCGTTCTCCACTAACTTACGAGGTCGTGGTAGCTTTTTCATGGGCCCCCTTCCGCCAATATAACCACCAGCAGACGAGAGTGCTTGGAAAGGAAGCAAAAAATACACAGTAGAACAGAGGGTAGAAACGAGCGCTCTTGTACTCTACGCCTAAGAAATAGGTGGGGATCGAGGAGTGAGGAGCAATGACGCCGTAAAAATAAGAGCGAGAAGGGAGAGGAAAGGGAAAGGCGGGGAGGTCAATCAGTCACGTCCGGTTTGCTACCCTGCACTGGGGCAAGAGGATTGAAGGATAAAAAGAATGAAAGGAAAGAGAGAAGGTCGTATAAAAAAAGCGCCATTGATCATTTGCCTACATCTTTAGCTCTACCTAGGCGGCTTGTACACTTAGTGTTGTAAATATCGCGACTGCCTGAAGCAATAGGCGGTTGCATTGATTTGTTGCGTACACACGGTGTCGAAAATCTGGGCGGTACATGTCGAATAGCTTGACAGCGCTTGGTTAGCAATGCATCTATACATCAGCTAGCCTTTTTCTCTGAGCATTTGACAGCAGGCTACTTTCGGTCCTTCAGTAAATGGTTCTATGCCGTGTGTGTGCCCTCAGGTGTAATCATCATTTACACAAGCGAGAGTATACCTGCGAGAGTATACATTCCCGTGCAGGTTTTGCAGGTCAGTGCTTTTGCAGAATTGCGACTGCCTAGCTCATAATAATGAAGGAAAGAAGATTAATTTTAAGGGCTCGTTTTTCGTTGTTAGACAATGTATTAAGGATAACTAACAGACAATAATACCACGCAAAGTATAGAGGATGTCATCTGTAGTAATTAGGATATTAATGTGAAGAAAGTAAAATGGACGAAAAGATAACTTGCCGCCGGCAGGGACCGAATCTGCGACCTTCGGAAAACGCGTCCGATGCTCTACCACTGAGCTACGGCTCTACCACTGAACACCCCGTCCACTTTATGGGGTATATATGTGTATGTAAACCTAGGAGTGTTAGTCAGTGCCGATCGCAGCCATGGCGGCGAGTGTGGAACACTTTTTTTTTCTGCCTGTTGGCGTCACGTAGCACGTGGTCTTTCTACGTAAAGTGTGGGATTGGGCTAGTTCTTCAAGCCGGCTAGTATTTCTACTAGCCGGCAGCTGACCAATAATCCCTCGCATACAACCTGAAGGCATCATGTCTGCCAGAACGAGACCCTCGCTATGAATGAAGGAAAGAAGATCGGTCTCTGCCGGCGGCAAGTTATCTTTTCATCCACTTTACTTTCTTCACATTTATATCCTAATTACTACAGATGACACCCTCTGTACTTTCCGTGGTATTATTGCCTGTTAGTTATCCTTAGCTTATAAGAAGCGACCTTTAAGAGGAACCTGTCATCATAGAATATTTTCGGGTGTGAGGAGGTTATTAAAAGCACAAAGTCCGCCCTTTTCATCATTTATATTCCGTGCAAGCATGCTAAGAGGCATGTAGTGTAAAAGTATATATTATCGGTAATCTGTAATGGTTTCGGAACTTGTGCATCTTAGCCAGCGCAGCGGAAAAAACACAAGAGAAAGAGGCACGTAGATAGGACGTGTCTTGTGTTTGTTCCGCTGCGCTTGCTAATATGCACAAGTTCCACACCGACCAACTGGCACAAAATTTACGCGTTGAATAGTCTAATGGTTTCGCAGCGCATGAAAAGAAGAAACGCCTGCGTTCAATCAGTGGTCGGTCGAGTCGTTTAGTTTCTTGGTACGGTATTCCAAATTTCAGCGGCAACGAACATTTATGGCGTCATCGCGAAATTTTCGATGCCATAGTGCCGCCACCCATAATCGAAAACTCTTGCATCACCGTGACGGCACGGTGAAGCAGCTATCCCTAAATAAGAATATGCAGGTACAAGCTTACATAAGCATTACGAAATCTAACGTATTAAGTTATGCCTCTTTAACAACTGTTCGAGTAAGACCTGAACACGGGCGATAACCTTCGCACGAACGCATTTTACTGCCTGTACAGTTGCCTCACCAAAAGTCAACATAATGGGAGGTTCTTTTTGTTTTGTTTTGCGTTATCTTTGCGAGTCTTCCTGCTTAATCACAAGTAAAGGATAACCACACACAGTGAATGATAAAGGGCGACGTTTTTCATCAAGCACAGTGGTCTCTCGTGTCATCTGAACCATCCTCCACTTAACAGTACTGCAGTCACTGCAATCACCGACGCATGACGCAACACACCACGCATGAATAGAAGAGAGGGAGCCACCGAGAATAAAGACATTAGGTTGAATCTCCATTTTATTTTAAGATTCGTTCCTGTTCTTTTGCTTAAAAACTAATAGCTTGCCAATGCAAGGACCGAGTAGTTGCGCCACTTGTGAAATACGTGTGCGGGTCGTGTTTCTTAGTACACGTGGCCTATCTTGAACCTCTATTATGGCTGATATTAGGCCGACGAGGCAGCTGCTCTTTTAATAAATAATTCCCTATTGCCACCGTCGGCTGTTGCGAAATGGATGGAAAAAATGTAGAAATACCTATACGATAATTAATGGGATATAAGGTGAACTGTGTTTATTTTCGATGCAGTGCTAGGGACTTGGCTTGTCTGGCCATCGTCTTCGGTTACATGCATTTTTGGAATTAAAAGACAGTAGAGCACACACAGGTTCATGAACTCGGAGCCTAGTTGATTTTTTAAAGACCAAGTTTTGGTTGAAAGTAAGCAGGGGAAATAATAAGGCACGGATCGAGAAAAACATAACTGTGGTGTAACACGTTTTAAACAATATCAGTAATCGTAGTTGGTGAGAATTACACGTATTTTTTCAGAAACCAATATTTTAAGCGTTGCGATTGGCTTTAAATATTCAGAATTGTTTCAGGATTTTTCCAGGTGATCAAACGCGCTGATTACCTTTCCACGGCACATGCATGTATTTTACTTCATTAATGTTCCGAGAGTCTCTTTGAAAACAAGAAAAGGAGTCTTCTGAAGATATTACCCTTAACGCATACCTATAGCATCCTATCGCTCACTTTGAATGTAAAGATATTAAGCAATGTCATATCATAACTACTGAGATTTCTTACGCCATCATCTTAGGCATTCAAAATAGGTTAAGTGAAGGCCATTAAAATGTGCTACTTACTGAATCTGCGTGAATATGGACAAAATTTTGCCTCTTGTTTAGCTTATCAGGTGATTCGCAGTAGGAGGGTTGGCCATTCAGGCAATTTGTTCTCTAAGATGCACCAGGCGCGCGGGCAGCAATGAGAGGCTGTTGCGCATGACTGTTCGTGAAAAGCATGAACAGAGACCGGCCAAGATGGTATCTTGTGGCGCGAATGTTACGCAGCGGCTGCTCTATTCACCCGTCAGTGGCGGTGCAGAAGGCGCTGCCATGAATAATGAAACAACCGCGTATCAGTGACCTCCCCAGTGATGTTGCCGATGTAGCGCAAACTTCTTGTTTGTGTTGGGAGGGGGCAGCCAGGCTTTGGCGGATGAACTATGTTCTCCTTGCAGTATCTTGGTACCTTAGCGGGCTGTCGCCAAAGGCCGCGCGGCTTCCTCCATTTCTCCACCGAATGATCTCGCGCGAGCGTTTGGCCTTATCTATTATGGAAGGCGCAAGGTGCTCATTGCCTCGAAGCTAATCTTGGTGACGCGGTGGTGGCCCAGCGCAATGCATGCTTGTGCACTAGGGCCACTAGCATGGGAGTACCTGTTTCATTCAGGTTTCTGGGGCAAGGTACAAAGGGTAGTGCGAGTACTGAATAAATTTGGTGAAGAGGTTTTCTATGTGACGCCTTAGCGGCTAGCTGGCTCGCTCGCTCACTCACTCACTCACTCACACTCACTCACTCACTCACTCACTCACTCACTCACTCACTCACTCACTCACTCACTCACTCACTCACTCACTCACTCACTCACTCACTCACTCACTCACTCACTCACTCACTCACTCACTCACTCACTCACTCACTCACTCACTCACTCACTCACTCACTCACTCACTCACTCACTCACTCACTCTGGGGGAAGGTGAACAGAGGGACAAAGTTGCAGTTGAACGTCTACTGGCGTGCATTCACTCGCACACAAACACATGAAAGCTTGAAGAAGGCGCTAAGAGCTTGAAAGAGTCGCTGCAGCGCTGTCTAGACATATGCGATCACGGAGAAAGCAAGAATATGGAAATTCGGAGGAAGCATTTCGTACAGAAATCTGGCCTTTAGCATCGGTTAAATGACTGACTACTTTGATATACCTGTCCGTCTTACGCAACGTGACAGGGGTGTTCCAATCACTGGCGACACGCATTTTCCGTATCCCTAAAAGGTGTTCAGCTCCCATGTGGTCATCGCTTTCTACCAATAAAGACTGTCACCGGACGTAGGAAAACAAGAAAATCAACAGATCGCCATGGTCATTATGGCCTCCGACAAATAGCAGAACATCGTTCCTGTGATGCATCTGTGGATCGGCCATACGCGCGAATAAGTCGAATATTACTGACGAAGAAAATATAGAGCCATGGCACCGTAATCACAGTGGACAGATGGAATAACAGCGCGTAAAAGTGCAGGGATTGAAGTAATGCCTTGTTTAGCGTGACGCAATGGTATAACATTATGACCTGCAGTCTCCTGCAAGTTGTCCGTCAACCGATCCAGAATAATGAGTATGTCTATGATGCTGTTTGAAGTAAATAAGTACGCCGTTGCCATTCTTCACGCGCCATGGAAATCGTACACATGTGCAACTATGCGGCGTTCGTTGTGCAACTAGAATTTGTTATTATGGGAGGTCTGCGCACAACGCGAACACATTGTTCTATACTTTAGCAAGCATGGTACTTATTCACAGCTTCTGTAAGCGCGAAAGATACGTATCACGAACGAAGAACAGAGAACAAGCGCTTGTTCTAGTAGGATTGTAAATCTTACGATAGGTAAATATTGTCTGGTGTCGTTAAGCAGACAGACAGCAGATGGAAGAGTTTACTTAAAATTGCGAACATGCGTAAGGAAAGGTCACAACATCCACAAGACTAAAATGGCTCACATGCCACTGACTAGTGCACTGTACCGCAACGTTGTGCACATCTCCTTATTCATTCGTTTGCCCAGTGCTTCTAAAATATGCCTAATGTTCCTCAAATGTTTGAAAAAGGGTGCCCAGCTTGGGCGATTGGAGGCATATGTTTCAAGGCTAGATCCGCTTGCAGCGAACATTACCCCTCCTCCTCGTCGCAGAATATCACAATACAGGACCTCCTCCAGACGTACCTCTCGCTCTCTGGTTACAGTTCTATGCCTGTAGGGCTAATTTATGTTCATTGCGTACGGGACATCAAGATATCGTGCAAAAGTCGTCGAACTATTGTTGAGGAAAATGTACTGCCCGGAAGTATTCGACGTTATGTTTCTGATCAGGATTAACAGTCATCTGTTTCGTGTCGAGCATATTGGCTAAGCTGAGAATAAGAATTATGTACAGTGTCTCCATAGAAGTTATCGCACTTTAGAGGTGTTTCTAAAAAGCCGGTAGCAATTTGATAAGGAGCTCAATATTACTCTTCAATTCATTTGTGCCTTCACTGAATTTCTTAACGCTAGATGAAGAATTTTCTTCCCGCGAGACTATACTCCCATCTTCAACAATTTTTAGGAGCGAAGCTCCTTAAGGCGGCACCCGTTCGTCCCTCGTCGTCGTCGTAGTGCGTAACCAGTCTTACGCTTTGACCTCCAAGGTGGTGCCGGTGGGCGATTTCTCCTGTGCGTTGTTGAACAATAAAAAATTCGCAGCGTGCGCGTTAACTAAAAGCCGAATTCTTCTGTCTCTCATTCCCCATTAGCAGCCATTGGCATGTTCCTGTAGGAAACGTGAGTATAAGTAGAAGTGTAAGTGTTAGCTAAAAGCCGACTTCTTCTGTCTCTCATTCCCATTAGCAGCCATTGTTTACCTCCAAGGTAGTGCCTGGTGAGATTTCTCCTGTGCGTAATTAAACAATAAAAATTTAGTTCAAAACGCCGTTGATTGATGAAATAAACCAACGAAAGGCGCCAGATGTTTTCTAAAAGCAAAACGAAAGAACGCCAGGTGTTTCTAAAGCAAAACGAAAAGACGCCAGCTGCTTAACGAAATACGCCAGATGTTTTCTAAAGCAATGGTTTTCTAAACAATGAAAATTCACAGCGTACATGTAAAATTAAAGTGAGCTGCAAGTCGTCATAACTCTCATCGAACCTTTAGTATAGACGCGCCCGATCTCACGTCGGTGATGATGTACTGGGCAGAATTCACGGAAGATTCAGGGTTTACCGATGAACCTACGCAGCTTCGCCCACTCATCATCATTCACTCCGTGGATATGCTGTGATTTTTTTTTGTCTAATTGTTTTCGCAAGTCTATCAGAACCTGCTTCATCGCCCTAGACGCCACTGTTATCGAGAAGACGTGTGAACAGCCACGCCTACTGCGCGTTGCAACATACACTTTATATGCAACATTTATATCTTCACATGGGGGCCGCTAGGTGGCGCCGCTTTGTCTGGCTGGCTGCATACCGTGCTCTGTTCTCACGTGTTTCTGGCCCAGTACAGGGCCCCACCCGGCTCTGGACAAGCTCACTATTCCTTGTAGTAGGGATCCACGACACGTGGACACCATACGAGTCCCGATCCGACCCCAGGCTGGCCCCCCAGGCCCCTTCAGAAATCCGAAGCGGCGCGGCGCCGCGCTAACCCTAACGCGCCGCGCCTGCGCCTCCGTAATGCAGCGTCTCGCCGAGCCTTCGGTACCACCGTCAACAAATGATGCCCCACCGGTAAGCCCAGCCTCCTGTTGTGCCACTGCCACTGCCGTACCTACGCTGTCATTGTCTGGAGACGTCAGCAGACGCACGCCGACAACCGTCGATCAACCGGCAGCGTTCCCCAACAGCGCGCACGCTCCAGCAACGTGCAACGCTGGAAGCGTCCTTGAGACTCCCAGCATAACCACGCTACATCAGGATCCCAAGAGCGTCAATACTGCGTCGGCGTCGCAATCGGCCGCGCATGATGCTGTTCCCACCGGATCTGCACCTGGAATGCTCAATGAATGTTCTCTGTGTGCCGACAAGTCCGTTTTGAAGAGCGGCGTTCCTCTAGTCCCCACAGGTTCGCCCTCCACTGTTGCGGCTGACGACACTTCGACAGAAATGGACTTCACGGCATGCCAAGGAAACGAAGATACCTCATACCCTGAAGGCAGCTGGAACACCGTGAGGGCCAACCGGAAACCTGCCTCGACCGCCCGACCGCGCACCGAGCTCATCACCGTCGGTATCCAACTTCCACCCGGGACACTCACGCCCAAACTACCTCTGTACGACTTGCTTGCTTCCATCATCGCCGCCGCAAATCTCTCGCCCAAGACCAGCGCGGAAGTCACCCTTCAGGCCAAACCAGCTCAGAGCCTTGTGTTCCTGAAAACACACTCCCCTCTCACTGCCCACATCCTCCTCTCTCTTACGAATATGGAACTTAACGGTAAGCCGATCACCATCAAGCCATATGCACCCAATCCTCCCATCTCATGCCTCGGCGTCATACACAACGTCTGTGGTCATTTCACATCAGCTCAGCTCTTGCACGACCTCGAATCTTTCACTACTGACATACTCGCTGCACGTATGATGGGCTCCACTGAATCCGTTCTCATAACATTTGCTGGAACCGTCATCCCTCGCTTTGTATATTTTAAACGCGTCTCTTTCCTATGTCGCCCACATAAACCTAAGCCCCCTACTTGTACATGGTGCCTTGCTATAGGGCACCGTGCTCACCAATGCCCTCAGCACAGCGTTGCGGCCAAGTGCCACCGCTGTGCAGCGCTTCTGCCCGCAGATCCTGCAGCTCACGTTTGTGCCCAACCTTGGTGCATCCACTGCCAAGTCAATACTCATTCATCTCTCGACTACACCTGCCCTTTCCTCCTTGCTAAGCAGCGGGAGTGTGCCAAAGCCGCTTTTCTCCGTCGCACAGCCTTGCGCCGAACCACCCAGCCATGCCTGCCCTCCTCTTCGACGCATGAATTCCGTTCACCCCCTGCAACATCCACCCCGGGATCCTACGCCGCTAAAGTGAAAGGCGCGTCACCGCAGTACCCTCCTTCCTCTAACAACACACCCTCACCATCTATGGGTAACGGGAGCCGTTCCTTCGATCTCCGGCTCGCAATGCTGGAACGCAATCAGCGCGAGCAACAGCGCGTCTCAGATGAGCTACAGCAGAAAATCCACGCTCTGACGCAGACCCTAGAACCACTACCTCTTCTCTTACCTCCGAACTCGCGGAGTTGAATAAGAAACTCGCCACGCTCACCGCCCCGACCTCCGACTTCCATGTAGCCAAACTGGCTGACATGGTCGAAACCACCACCACCGCACACCACACTCGCTTGGTTCAACTGGAAACCTCGATTGTCCGGATTTTCCCAACCCTCGAAACCCAATCCAAGCAATTGGAATCCTTCACTTCTATGCTTAACTCCCTGCAAGACTCGCTCCCCCCGCCAAAAAAGAAGGAACCGGTCGCACAAGCGCCTCCGCCACTGCAATGACTTAGATGGCGCCTGGAAAGGAGCCTCGAGATTTTGCAGTGGAACTGCAGCAACTTTCACCATAATAGGACCCCTCTCCACCAATATATCCTCAACCGCCCATTTCCTACCCCATTTTCTTCTTCTCCAGGAGACTCGGACTGGCCCGCACCCTCCCGGGCTACCGCGTCCTACCATGCTACGACGGGCACGCCACTTGCGTCCATTTATGTACGCACCGACGTTCCCGTCGAACCACTTGACATCCCCTCCACTCTCCTTAAATATTTAGTTGTGTGGTCTATTACCAACCCTCTTCTCGCATCTCTCTCACCCTTATGTCTTTTTACAATCCCCCTGCCACATCTTCTTTGTTCAATGCCCTTGGCAAATTCCTCCACTCTCTTCCTTTGACTACCCATATCCTCCTTGGGGGTGATTTCAATGCTCCTCACAGGCTCTGGGGTTACCCCCAGACACTCAACCAGGCCGCCTTCTGCACTGTCTTGCCCAGGAACGTCACCTCACCCTTCTTAACACTCCTGACACCCCTACTCGAGCGGGCACTGCCTCACAGCGCTTCACTACAACCCGACCTCACTTTCTCTCGGGGTTCCCTTCCTTTTCATTGGCAGGTGTCAGCCGAAACTTTTTCAGTGACCACTTTCTCATACACATCACCACTTCCATTTCCCACATGACTCGGACACGCCAAGTAGTTCACACTGACTGGGAGGCATTCCGCACTAATCTCCTTTCTGACTCATATGAAAGTTACGACGACTGGACATCGCGGATCTCCGCAGCACTGGCATCCAGCAGCCGTCGCGCTCGCTTTCGACACCCCATTCCTGACCCTGATCCTCACTTTCTCCGTTTATGGCGTCGTCATAAACGTTTACAACGCTCTTTTCGCTACCAGCCGCATAACGTCCAACTCTCCCTCCCGCATTGATGCTCTGCGTGCTGAAATCGTGGCTTACGGCGCATCCCTCGAGCACTCTCGTTGGAACGCGCTGTGTGACGGCCTCGACTCCGCCTTGCACTCGCGATCCACATGGTCTCTCTTTAGATCTCTATTAGGTACTAAGCCTGCCCTTGCTCCCACCCTAGCTAAAGCGCTTACTCACGGGACTCCGTCTGATGTCTTTGACAATTTAACCTCTCTGTATCTCCCGCCTCCCTTAACACCTTCCTACCCAGATTACTGTGGGCGATACTAACCCAGACCTAGACCGCCCATTCACCCTCAGGGAGCTTGAAGCTGCCCTGGCAACTCATTCTAATCGCTCGGCTCCCGGCGAGGATGAGATAACATATAATACACTCCGCAATCTTCCCGACAACGCTAAAGAATTCCTCTTAAAAACATTCAACGAAGCATGGGACAGCGGCTGTCTTCCGAGCTCTTGGACATCCTCTCTCATTTGCATGATTCCGAAGCCGGGCAAGCCTCCATCCCTCTCTAACCTTCGCCCTATCTCTTTGACGTCGTGCGTAGGCAAGACCTTTGAGCGAATGGCCCTGACTCGCCTGTCTGATTTTATTGAGGCGCGAGAGTTCTTCCCCCATTCTCTTATCGGCTTCCGACGTCGCGTCTGTGCGCAGGACATGTTCCTCGTCCTCCAGCACACATTTCTCTCACCTTCTCGCAATCAGATTCATGCTCTTGTAACCGTTGATGTCCGTAAGGCATTCGATGGTGTTTGCCACGACCACATATTGGCTCAGCTCTCCTCCCTTTCATGTGGTTCCCGCATGTATTCTTACATTCGGTCCTTCCTTTCTAATCGAGTAGCTCGCTTTAGAGTCGATACTCATCTGTCCAACCCGCACTCCCTCACTCGCGGCACTCCTCAAGGTGCCGTACTATCTCCTACCCTATTCAATATGGCTATGGCCCCTCTTGCCTCCCAACTATCCGAATTCCTGACCTCCATCATATTTTTTATGCCGACGACATCACTCTCTGGTGTACGTCTGGATCTCCCGGACAAGTGCAGGATACTTTACAGCGTGGCCTAGATCTTATCGCTTCCTTTCTATCCACTGCTGGCCTGTCTCCTGCTCCAGAAAATCTGAGCTGCTTTTACTCAATCGCTCCGCTTACCAGCGCTCCCACAATGATCTCATCTCCCTGCATCTTTCTGGCTCTCCCATTCCTACCGTTCAACAATGCAAAGTTCTTGGCTTCCCTTTGCATGCGGCCAAGAACGCGCAGGCCCTCCATCACGCTGTCAGGACCTGCCACTCGGTAACTCACCTCCTGCGACGCGTTGTCACTCGGCAGTCGGGTCTCCACGAGGCTCATGCGTGCCGTGTTGCCCATGCGCTCGCCCTCAACAAGTTCCTGTACTTTATACCTTACGTTCAATTTACCCAAACCCAACTTAACACCCTCGAAAGAGCTCTGTTAGGCCTCTACAAGGCAGCTCTCAATCTCCCTATCACTACCTCTACCACTAAGCTCTTTGCCACTGGCCTCTTCCATCCACTACGTTCTCTTCTTTCGCTCCACCACGACTCTCAGATTGCGCGTCTTTCTCTTACCCGTCAGGGTCAATGGCTATTGGCCCAAGCGGGTATCCCTCACATTCCAGTTCCTGTTGCCACCTTGCCTTCTCCCGCGTGCACCCCTGCTCCCAACCTTCGTATCCTTCCTCTCCCGTCCAACATGTCCCCCGTTCTTCACGCCGGCCGTCGTCACGCGGCAGCGCAGCATCATTCCCCTCCTTTTTCTACACAGGGAGTCGCCTATACGGATGCCTCGTTCGTGGCTCCTCGGGGTTCATGCGGCTACGCTATCTACCATCCACACCTTTCGACACCTGAAACCCACACCAGCGGGCCATACCTGCACCCACCCGATGTACTTTCGCTCGAGGTCATTTCCATTGTCCACGCCTTACAATCATTTTCTTCCCTCCCTTCACTTCCCGAGTACACGATATACTCTGACTCTTACGCCGCCATCCGTAACATACAGAACCGAACATTACCCCCATACCTCCAACAGGAGGTTGAGCAAGCTGTCTATGCACTGCAACCTTCCCCTGTTTTCCTACGCTGGGTTCCTGGGCACTCGGGGATTGACGGCAATGAGCTGGCTCACCGGCTCGCCCGTGATATATTGCACCGGGCACCGTTCATCCCCTGGCCCACACCTTCGGAAGACAGTGGGAGCTCCGTCAAGAACGATGGGAAGATCTCGCTGCGCCATACTATCAAGGAGGTATACCTACAGCTCCGACTCGACAAGCGTCTTTACCCTCCTCCTCATCCATCGCTCACTCTACTAGAGGCTCGAATTCTACGGCACATCCAAATGAACTGCCTGATCACCCCCTCTCGCCTTTTTCTTTATAAATATAGATCGGACCCCTGCTGTCCCAATTGCCCATCTACATATGCAGACCTGCCACACTGCCTTTTCTACAGCCCAACTGCTCAGCAATCCAGCTCTTATCCTCCCCCTTTCCTTTCCATCACCACCTGGCTCGACTGGATCGGCGCCAAAGGGGAGGAAGAACAGCGTCGACTGATCGCGCAGGCGGTCGAAATGCTCGGCCTATGAATTTGGCTGAATAAAAGTCTATTACTACTACTTATCCGAGTTTCTGGCCTCACTTGAATTTTAATTACAATTTAACACGATAGCGTTAAAGAGCTCGTTTCGCAGTATAATTCAGGTGTCGGCGTCGGCGTCGTTGGTTGTGAGTGAAAAATCAGCCTAGTCCGTGAACAAAAATTTGAGATAGATACAAAGAAAGAAATAATGTACAGAAGCATTAGAACGCTGTAATGGGCCGTCCTCTTGAGCGCCTTCTAGTGGGTCGCCCTCTTTGCCTCTTCTCGGAGAGCACGCCCCTCGTGCTCTTGCTCGTGAGTCTGCGAGTGCGCTCTGTCGTTACTGTCGTCGCTGCGCATCGTCGCCGTCGATCCCGCCGTCAATAAACGCCTTTACAAAGTGGTGGAGAGTGCTGTACCGTCCCCACAACTTCGGTCACCATCTGATGCCCCTGGAGCTTCGATCCCGTACCGTGCCATCTACCATGCCGCAAGACGCCGCTCAGCAAACGCCGCCTCCTGCCCCGAACGCTTGTCCCGGTGTCCCCCGTATCCGCGACCCTCCTATCTTCACCGGCGCGGATGGCACCGACGTGGAAGACTGGCTCACGATTTACGAACGGGTGAGTGTCCCCAATAAATGGGACGAAGCAGGCAAGCTGAGCAACCTGGTTTTCTACCTCGCGGGTGTGGCAGGCATGTGGTACAACAACCATGCATCCGATTTCCCGACGTGGTCCGCTTTCAAGACCGCCATCGTCGACGTGTTTGGCCGCCCTGCCGTTCGTAAGCTGCAGGCCGAACAGCGTTTGCGAGAACGAGCTCAGCAGGCCGGCGAAACCTTTACCAGCTACATTGAAGACGTCCTCGATTTGTGTAAGAAAGCCGACGCCACCATGTCGGAATCTGACAAGATGAGGCACATTATGAAAGGCATCGACGACGATGCCTTCACGATGCTGCTCGCGAAAAACCCCAGCACAGTGGCCGAGGTCATCACGCTCTGCCAGAGCTACGAGGAGCTGCGCCGGCAGCGGTCGATGACCCGTCGCTCTCCATCCCGCGACGCCGAGCTCGCTGGCTTGGCGACCATATCCGACCACTCCGCCTTGCTCGCAGAGGTGAAGTCATTCGTGCGCGAGGAAATCGCGCGCCAGTTCTCTCTGCTGGACTTTGCTCAACCTCAGTACGTTCACCAGCCGTCAACCACTCTTCTCCCTCCCCTCCGTCGAGCGATTGAGCAGGAAATCGCGGAGGTCATGCCTGAGTACCACCAGCACCATCCCGCTCCTGCACCACTGAGTTACGCCCAAGTTGTCGCAAGGACGTCCCCAGTAATACCTACGGCAGCCCCACACAGTTACGCCGAAGCCGCCGCTAGACATCAGTCCTTCGAAGCGGCTGTGCCGGCTACCTACGCCGACGTAATGCAGAGGCCACGACCGCAGCCCACGATGCAGTCATATCAGTCGCTACCCCGTCAGTCACGTCCTGCGCCATGGGCGGGCCCTGCTCCAGCAAACCGATGGCGCACACCTGACAACCGCCCCATATGCTTCGCATGCGGTTACGCCGGCCACGTGGCGCGTTATTGCAATCGCGTCCAGCCGCCTCAAGTCGTGCCGCCCGCCACCAGCCAGTCAAACCGCACATTTTACGCCCCACCTACGCCTCTGTCACCGACGTCACGCCAAGCTCCATCTACTCGGCGCTCTCCGTCTCCCCGACGTCGCTCACTGTCGCCGATGCGCCCGCGTCCGGTCGCACGCGACCAGGAAAACTAGTCGTCGCAGTCCACGAGGCAAGGGCTGCGACGCTATCGAACTGCGAAAGCCCTCAGCGAAGCCCATCGAACGTAATAGACGTTTTTGTGGACGGTGTTCGCGCATCTGCCCTTATCGACACTGGAGCCGCCGTATCCGTTATGGACGCTAAACTAAGCCGCCTGCTACGAAAAGTGACGACGCCACTTTCCGGTCTTTCCCTCCGTACAGCCAGCGCCCAATGCATTCACCCGACGGCGGTATGCACAGCCCGTGTCATCATTCAGGACGCTCTGTACGCCGTCGAATTCATCATAATTTCCTCATGCTCTCACGACGTCATCCTGGGATGGGATTTTCTCTCCCGCCACGACGCCGTCATTCATTGCGCGCCAGCCGAAATAGAGCTTTCACCATTCTCAGATTTGACGCCGGCAGACAGTTCATCGGCTGCGACCAAGGTATTCGTCAAAGACGACATCGCAGTTCCTGCAAATTCGTCAACGGCTGTGTCAGTCTATTGCACCGGTTTCTGCGACGTCGTTGCACTCCTTTCTCCATGTGACCGCGTTTTCACTAGGAAAGGCTTGCTGGTGCCATTTGCGACCGTGGAAATCACTCAGGGCAACACGGATATTTTTGTGTGTGACCAACCCATCCCCGTTCACTGTTACGTTGGTGCGAGGGGAATGTCTCGGCAGAGCGGAACCCCTCGAAGACGCACAAGTTATAGACGCACCGGGTGACACGCACTGCGCCAGCTCCCGTACGCTCAGTGCTGTTTCCACGACCGATTCGTCACCTGCTGATGTGTTTAGGTCCTCCATTGCTGACAACCTCACATCGGACCAGCGTTCCCAACTTCTGTGCCTGCTGGAAGAATTTCGTTCTTCTTTCGATGTCGGGCAAACTTCTCTCGGCCGCACTTTCGCTGTTACCCATCGCATCGACACTGGCGCCCAACCACCACTGCGGCAACGTCCATATCGCGTGTCCCCAGCAGGACGCCGGGTCATTAATGAACAAGTCGACGATATGCTTCGACGCGACGTTATTCGGCCCTCGGACAGCCCATGGGCCTCTCCCGTTGTTCTCGTTGCGAAGAAGGACGGTTCCGTGCGGTTCTGTGTGGACTACCGACGGCTCAACAAGATTACTCGCAAGGATGTTTACCCGCTGCCGCGAATCGACGACGCGATTGACAGTCTGCAAGGAGCCGAATTCTTTTCATCTCTTGATTTGCGCTCGGGGTACTGGCAAGTACCCATGGCGGATGACGCTCGACCGAAGACAGCCTTTGTCACGCCCGACGGCTTGTACGAGTTTAACGTCATGCCGTTTGGTCTGTGTAATGCGCCCGCGACCTTCGAGCGCATGATGGACACCGTTCTGCGCAACTTGAAATGGCACACGTGCTTGTGTTACCTGGACGACGTCGTCGTTTTCGCTCCGGACTTCTCCACGCATCTCCAACGTCTGCGGCATGTTTTGACGCGTTTGCGCAACGCAGGCCTCCAACTGAATCTGAAGAAGTGCCGTTTTGCAGCGCGGCAGCTGACAATCCTCGGCTACGTCGTGTCCAAGGACGGAATCCTTCCCGATCCGGCCAAGCTTCGGGCCGTGGCCGAATTTCCCAAACCTACGTCCGTCAAAGAACTGCGCAGTTTCGTAGGACTGTGTTCGTACTTTCGACGCTTCATACGAAACTTCGCCACCATCATATCGCCGCTGACGAAGCTCCTTGGAAGTAACGGACCCCTAAATTCATGGTCGTCCGAGTGTGACGACGCGTTCGCAAAGCTCCGTCGTTTGTTGACGTCTCCTCCCATACTACGCCACTACGATCCTACGGCCCCAACGGAGGTACACACGGACGCCAGCGGTGTAGGCCTCGGCGCTGTTCTTGCGCAGCGCAAACCAGGGTTCCCCGAATATGTTGTTGCTTCAATCGACGTCCACACCATCGCTACCCAACAGCGCAAGGATAAATGGATCACCTCGCTGATCGACTTGCTGACGGATCCGTCGGCAATACCATCCACTCGCGCGTTGCGTCGTCAAGCCCACCATTTCGCCATTCGTGACGACCTACTGCACCGACGAAATTATAACGCCGACGGCCGCCAGTGGCTACTAGTGATACCCCGCAGTCTGCGTTCTGAAATATGCGAGGCCTTCCACTCTGACCCGCAATGCGCGCACTCTGGGGTATCCAAAACTTACCACCGCATTCGACAACGATACTTCTGGCGAGGGATGTACCGCTACGTCCAGAAGTTCGTTCGCTCCTGCCTCGATTGCCAACGCCGAAAGCCTGCAACGCACGTGTCGCCAGCAGGTCTACAACCATTACCTTGCCCTAACCGTCCGTTTGGGCGCGTGGGCATCGATTTGTATGGACCACTTCCACTGACTTCGGCTGGTAACCGCTGGGCCATCGTCGCTGTTGACCATCTAACGCGATACGCCGAAACCGCCGCCCTCCCAGCGGCTACAGCGCGCGATGTGGCCTCCTTCCTGCTCCACCGATTCATGCTGCGTCACGGTCCGCCCCAGGAGCTGCTCAGTGATCGAGGCCGTGTCTTCTTGTCGGAAGTCGTCGAAGCCATTCTCAAAGAGTGCAACGTCGTTCACCACAAAACTACTGCTTACCACCCGCAGACGAATGGCCTCACCGAACGCTTTAACCGCACGCTCGGCGACATGCTCTCAATGTACGTCGCAGCCGACCACACAAATTGGGATGCCATTCTGCCCTTCGTCACGTACGCCTACAATACCGCCTCTCAGAGCACTACTGGTTTCTCGCCATTTTTCTTATTGTACGGCAGGCACCCGTCGCACACAATCGACACCATCCTTCCCTACAGGCCGGATCGATCTGAATGTGCGCCTATTTCGGACACAGCCAGGCTTGCTGAAGAATGTCGCGAGCTTGCGAAGACCCTTACGACGCACGAACAAGAGCGGCAGAAGAGTATTCGCGGTGGCACCACCACTTCTGAGTCCACGTTCCTCCCTGGAGCGCTCGTGTGGCTCTCGGTCCCGACCGCTGCAACTGGCCTCTCTTCCAAACTACTGCCCAAATACGAAGGCCCCTACCGTGTCGTCGAACGCACGTCCCCGGTCAACTACCTGATTGAACCCATTGAGCCATCTTCGGACATGCGCCGTCGAGGGCGCGACATTGTGAACGTGGAGCGCCTCAAGCCCTACCATGACCCGCTCATAGTGACCAGCTGTTAGGTCGCCGGGCGGCTCCCTTTGCGTACCCGGGGTAATTGTACAGAAGCATTAGAACGCTGTAATGGGCCGTCCTCTTGAGCGCCTTCTAGTGGGTCGCCCTCTTTGCCTCTTCTCGGAGAGCACGCCCCTCGTGCTCTTGCTCGTGAGTCTGCGAGTGCGCTCTGTCGTTACTGTCGTCGCTGCGCATCGTCGCCGTCGATCCCGCCGTCAATAAACGCCTTTACAATAATAATAATCTTCGGTTCAAGTTGGAATCGAACCCATGACTTCTGCGTGGCAAGCAGGCGTTGTACTACAGAGTCATGCCCGTGCTTGGAACTGTTTCGAAAAAGAAAAAAAAAATACAGTACGAATGTCATGCAGTACGAGGCATTATTGCCTGTTGGTTCTCATTAATAATGTGTCTAACAAAGACAAACGAGCCCTTAAAAAGCCCCTCCTTTCGTTCCCGTAGTACGAGGAGTGTCCTTAACGCACGCAATACTGCTTGGCAGAAGCGTAGAATCGCGCCAGGAGTCAAAACGTGAGAATTGCGCAACGAATGGGTGTTCTAAAGGCCCACCAATTACAAAGCGCAGAGGCGTAATCAATCATCGTTACCAGCAACAGCGTCAACGTAGTGTGTAGGTGCGCGTGTTGCCTTACGGATACGTAGTGGGTACTTCGCGAAGTCGCTAAAGGATTATTTATAGGGTAGTGGGCCCTTCGCAGCTGTACTTGCAGTAGGCATTCTAGGATAGTTTGAAACGGCCAATTTTACGCGCACAGACGTTTCCTTGCGGCACCGTTGAGGTGTTCACCGAGAACCGAAGCAGCCGGGCTAGCGATTGAGATGGCTATGTGAACGAGGCCCCTTTATGCTATTGCGTTCTACTCTTGAAGGCGAACCTCAAGCATCCTCCAAGTTATTTTTTTATTTCTATAGGGATGTGGGGGCGCGCCACGCACGAATATGACACGACGTATACGAAACAAGGGATACCAGAGGATAACCGCAGGATACCACAGGATACGGGTAAGAGAACCTGCTGCTTATTCTGCGAGTGGACTCGAGCTTATATAAGAAAAACATTAAAAAATATAACTCGAGGACGCTTCAGCTTCGCCTTCAGGAGTAGAACACGATAGCGTGGTCGGACCCCGTTCGCATGGTCTTCTCATTCGCTTGTCAGGCTTGGCTTCTCAGTAGACACCTCAATCGTGTCGCAAGGAAAAGATATCTGCGTGTAACATTGGCCGTTTAAAACTATCCTAGAATGCATGCCCACTGCAAATGCAATTGCGAAGTGCCCGCTACGCCATAATTCATGATGTTGCGAATCAGCGAAGTACCCACTTCACTTCCGTAAGGCAATACGATCAGCTGCACACTCTGTAGATGGTGTTGCTGTTGATAGTGATCGCTCATTCCCCGGGTACCTCATTTGAGCCCTATGGACTGGAACCGACCACCGCCGCTGCTCAGGTACAAAGAAATTGTAGAGCACTATCGCTCCCAGCATTGCCGGTATCTAACCCCCACCAAGGGTCTGGATAAGGCGGGAGAAAGAATCCTACGCCGACTTCAAACGAACACATTGCTATGCCCGGTCATATTACAATACTTCGATCCCACAGTCACTGGCAGGTGCAAGCACTGTGGGGAGACAGCCGATGTCTACCACATGGTATGGGCCTGCCAGTTGAACGCGCACTACGCGAGAGGACTGGGAGGCGACACTGCTTAGCTGCTCTGACCTAGGGGCCCAACAAGCCCTCATTGTGCGAGCAAAAGCAGCGGTATCGTCCAATGACGTGCCGGACTGAGAATGTCACCTAGTCTGTAGGGCCCTTTTAGGGGCTCATACACTCTCTTTTATAATAAAGTTTCTCACCACCACCATTAATTGAAGAAAAGCCAGCAAAAGCACGGGACACGAGAAAGAAGGCAGACGTGTGCGTCTGTCTTGTTTCTCGTGTCCCGTGCTTTTGCTGGCTTTTCTTCAAGTAACATGAACCAAATGGCTCAGCTATCACCTCTTCATATTGTAATGGGTGGGCTAATGGGTGGGCGTTGCGCAATCTCCGGCCTCTATGGACTTAAGTTGTATCTGAGTACAGTCTTATAATTGAACCGCAGATAGATTTCAAGGCTTTGCTCTTGTTTCGACTGTTGTGATACAAACTATTTAGTCTATAGTACGCATGCCCGCAGCAAGTGCACTTGCGAAGTGGGCATGCACGTGTGTGACGACACCAGTTGTTCTGAACTTGTGTCGTACCTCCCTAAACTTACTCATCACTATTGGTCCAGGGATTATGTGTGTCATTAGTGTGTATAAAGATAGCGTAAAACTCACACAACGAAATCAAACAAAAACGATTACCCATACACACATATTTGTGCGTTGTCGTTACAAATACTTTTTTTTATTATTAAATGTTTTTAAGGAGAGGTTGGTGCCTATACATGGCTCCGCCTACTCCGCTTCCCTTACTTATTAATTAGCGTCACGAACTTATAAATAAAAGTACACTCACTCACGGCAATGTCCATTTAAAAGGAATGTTCATACGTCATGCATAATGTCCACGTGATGACAACAATGTCCACACACAAGACCAACAATAATCGTTTGCACTTTGCCGAAGAGTTCAACCCACAGTGCCACAGTCCTTTCTATAGTGCGATCACATCACATAAAAGTCACTGGGCATTGCCCACACTTTAAACACATTTTAAACACAGCTGTCTTTAATCACAAGAGGCAACGCGAAACATGTGACTAGAAGTATCTCAATGTGAAGAATAATTGCAAATGTGAATCAATATGTTTTTGATATTCTCTAGAAAAATTTTAGCGCTGCAAAGTTGAGGACGAAAAAACATGGACAACACAGACGGTTTTTTCGTCCTCAACTTTGCAGCGCTAAAATTTTTCTACAGTATGTTCCAACTAGCCCCCACCCAAGCTCTTCTGAATTGATATTCTCGACTCTTCTAAAAACTGTACTAGGGCGCGTGCAGCAATGTTTTGAAGAGTTTCAGTTGGCCATGGACCCAATACCTTTGCTAATGATAGCGGCCGTCTGTCCAATCTGTTTAGTGTTTGTAAGAATTTTTTACGGGGAACAGCATAATTTTTGCAGTGTAGAAGGAGGTGTTCTATGTCTTCTTCTGCCTCTTCACATGTACATGTAGCGCAGTTATTTTTTCTTATCCTATATAGGAAGCTCTTAGTGTAGGCAGTGCCTAGACGAAGTCTGTGAATTACTGTTTCTACAGAACGGCTAATTTTAATCGGAATTTGAAATTCCATTCCAGGATCGATTTTATATAGTTGAGAGTTTTGAGCTCCATTCGCGAACCAAGTCTCTTTGGACAATCGGCCACAGAGATTGTTCAAGAAACATCGTGCATCACTCGCCGCGAGAGGTAATATGGATAAATCGCCATCTTGATGCGCTGCATGTGCTAAACAATCAGCTGTGACATTTCCGGTGATTTCACAGTGACTTGGGATCCACTGTAAAACGAGATCATGATGTAACTCTTTTGCTATGGCGTATGTCTTCCGAATTTCCTATGATAATTTGTTATATGTTTTGTCAAAGTTGATGTCTTTAATACACACTAATGATGATTGCGAGTCACTTAAAATTACCCAGCGAAGTGGCCCTGTTTTTCTACATATGTAGCGTAAAGCAGAAAGTATAGCGAATAGTGTGCTGTTGTGGACGTCGTAAAGTGACAGAGCCGAAAAGCTTTTCTCTCTTGGTATTCAGGTATATAGAAAGCTGACGTAGAACTTTGTTTTCGACATGACCCATCAGTGTAAACGCTAATACGATCAGCGTAACATGTGTAAAGATGGGCTAAAGTAAATTGTTTTATTGCAATAACGGGCATTGCACACTTTCGAGTTATCCCCGGAATCGATGTGATAATTTCTGGAATAGCAAGTCGCCACGGGAGGTGAGTTTTGCACGCCGACCAGTATTCATGAGTAGGTAGTAAATTTTTACATTGCATTATATCTGCATGGTTACGGGCAGTGGTTCTTTCCTGAACCGCTCGGCAAAGAGGATGATTAGCGTGTTGTGACGCCAATCGAAAGTAGTGCCTACAAGTTTCCGTAAATCCTTATTTTAATGACCAGCACAAGTCATGAACGCCCGCTTTAGGTTAGCGCTCACTGCACGAAACGTTTGGCTACAAGCCAGAAATCGGCCGTGTAAGAAGATCGAAAAAGAACACGAAAAAGAGCTTGAAAAACGTCGAGCCTGACGACGTGTCGCTGACGCAGAGAATGCGTTATTCAGCATGCGGACACAGGCACATTCCGTGAAAAGATTTAGAATGACGCCGGCAATGCGCTGGGGCCCGTGTTTTCTCGTGGATCCTATCTCCTATCGAGGGTGCCCTAGTTTAGCGAAACTCAAGCAAAACGGTGATTGCGCACTTCGAAGATGCGCGCATTCCAGAATTCTTCAACGTCGCGTGCTTTGGGTTTGTGCGAGTGATGCGTGGCAGATAAGGTGTTTTTTTTTATTTCTCTCTCGCTCTCTCTTTACCCACTTGAGAAGTTCGCTTGGATTTCTTTCGGCTGTAAACTTTAATCAAGGAAGAACAGGAGAGGTAGGACAGGCTAGCACAAATTGCAGCCGCAAGTAGGTCGGGTCCATTGACAAAAAATAAACCGAAACAAAACAAAGTATGGAGAACGGAGTTTCGCTTACTATTTGGTTACTTGTATTCAACGTGTATCGTAGTAATACTCACATAAGGCACAAAACCTTAAGACGACAGAACGAACAAAAAAATTTGGCAGATCCCACGCCTTGTGGGAATCGGTTTCATGCGAAACAGTCAGCGAGTACTTCTATATTTAATGACTTTGAGCCAAACATTACGAGGCGGATCCATGTATTTTTGTAAATGGAGGAGTTGTGTGCACACCGTTGGCTTACAAGGCACGCCGACTACACTGATGTTTAAACGGTAACTTATGATCTGACGTATTATCAGCATTCATGTTAGAGCACAGACGTCTGTGTTCAAACGAAGTGCACTTTACGGTGCACTGATATGAATATCATACATACATTTCGTTAATGGATTCCTCCGGGTTCGAGAAACGCTTCAGTATACCTTGCTGAATCATAGGGATGCAAATGTACTGTTTATTAGACTGCTGTAAAAGCGAAGCCAACACTGGAACCATAGACGTTAATCTGATATGACGCCTGTGTCGTAGGAGTACATGTGTAGTGTTTATTGCTTTGTTATAAAGTTAGATAGCCAGCACCACAACACCAATTGATCCTGCGCCGAGATTACGCCTGCATAAGCTGCTTTTCCAAAGCAGTTTCTAGACCTGGCGTGGCTCTGTGGTAGTATAGCTGACTGCCACGCAGAATGCTTGGGTTCGATTCCTGCTGGGATACTAATTCTTATTCTTTCCATTCGTCGGGTCAACGCTGCCGATGTCGGTTTTTCTTAACGCTCTCGCAGTTAAATTACCAATGTCGTTCTCGCCGTTCCTAGGTAGATATAAACTGTCAATCACCTGCGGCGCATACCCGTACACCACGGCGCATGGTAAACGGGTATGTTCCACACGTGTCTGGTGGAAAGGGTTTGACGACGTACGCGACAGAATTTTCGCATTATTGATGTCATAACCCGGCAGTCATAGTCGTCAAATCATCTTACCTTCCCATGCCAATTTTGGTCTACACCAAGTTAAGGAGGCGATCACGAGAGCATCCAGACGTAAGAGGCTAGATAGATAGATAGATAGATAGATAGATAGATAGATAGATACGTAGATAGAAACGCTCAAAGTGCCTAAGGTTCGCTAAGAAATGCTTCGCATTTAATAATGATAATATTTCTTCGGGTTTTACGTCCCAATGTCACGATGCGATTATGAGATACGCCGTAGTGGAGTTCTTCAGAAATTTAGACCACCTCGTTTTCTTTGAGGCGCACTTAAAGCTAAGCCCACGGGCCTCTAGCATTTCGCCTTCATCGAAATGCGGCCGCCGTGGCATGGATTCGATCCCCCGACCTTCGGGTCAGCAATCAAGCACCATAACCACTAGACAACCGCGAAGAGTCAGAACGAACAAACGCGGCAAAAAAAAAAAGAAAAATAGAAGAAGAAGTGGAAGAACAGAACAGAACATCGGAAGCCTGACTCACAAGGCATCATATTCGTAAATGATGTACCTGCCCTTGCTCAGCCACCTTCGCTAGCTAGATTTTCTTCACAACGATTCTTTCGTAAAAGCCGTCTTGCGAATATGTGCTTTGAAATTTAGTTCCTAGTTGTCTCTTGTCTATCCTCACCGGCTCTTAAAAATACGTGCTGTCACCATGCCGTATCACCATGCCGTGCCGTATCAGACAGCATGGCAAGACCCGGTGTAGAATTAGCACATAACTAATGCGCCATTAAGTTACCATCCAAAGAAATGACCCTTCGGTCATGAAGATAAATAACTCTGGCATGCTTTCTTGAGCAATCGCATAAGTATGGCGGCGACATTTATTTAGCTCGTCCAAACCCTAGTTCAAGAAAGAAATCTGAGGCTAAGTTATCTTCGTTTATGAGCCATAATTACCGCGGTTTGGGACAGCACTCAAGGATAGGAAAAGCGTGTTACTGAGGTAGCTTGACTCACCTACGCCCCTGGCGTGCTTCACTAAACGCCGGTAAACATGTATAAATATGCCTATGTGTGGGCATATATATGTGGGCAAACCAATCGGTAATGTACGAGTAATTGCTATAACGGAGACCCGGTTAAGGTCCGTTTATGATGGAGGTTCCCTAAAGGCAACTTTTCTGTTACTTTTCGCGCAATATCGACCAGTGCCGTGCAGTTAATACATTGCCCCCAATCCGAACATGCCACGCGTTCACCGCAGGTTTCCCATGCACCTTAAACACGGATACGTTGCTTAAAGATCAGTGGAGATATTTTAGAAACAGCTGCTTCTGATGCTTACATATAGTGATGCTGCTTGTTTCTGTGATTAAATCTGGAATATGAGGCATGAGTCCTTGCTGACGAATCACAGTATTCTGAGGCTTTCTCATTGGAATATTTCTTCACAAAGGGGTCTAAATGGTGCGGCGTATGGTCACCAGGAAAAGTCTATAGACCAAACATGCAGCTTTGTTTGTGTTTTGCCTTCTCACAATAGGGTTGCTATTTGAAACCAAGTAGTACAGGGTATACGTGAACCTATCCGAGAAAGTTGAATGTCTTGATATAATTCATACCGCAGAGCTGTGCTATATACGAGCGATTTATGCTACTGTCGTAGTCTATAGACGTTCGCCCCATTATTTACGCATTAGAAAAGAAAAAAAAGTTCCGTAGTTGCGGTTATAGAGCAACTTTGAAAAACCGGGAAAAAAATAAAAATCTTTGCAACTCAAACAAAAGAAAGGCAGGCTTTTGTTCGCATATTTCCTGTCCATTGTTTTTTTCTTTTCGTATTATGATTTGATGCGTCGGGCAGCGCGAATGTTTATTAGTCGCGCATGGCTCGACTGTTTTGGCAAAACAGGAAAAATGATTGGAGGGAAGAGGGTAATACAAAGAGGTTGTGACGTCGACTGAAGTCTTGCAAGCGTCAGAAACAATTGCGTGTCCTTGCGCCACCATGTATCGCGATTCTGAGCGCACCACGCCTCGTTTACAGGATTCGCTCCTGATAACAATAGAGTTCTGAAAACTCTGTTTTAATGGAATAGCGAAAGACACTCTTTAAGTGAAAACTTGAGATGCTTGACACGGATGAGACGCTTCTAGCCCGATACTTTACATGAGAAAGAATGGAAGATGAAACAATGTTTGATAAATGACAAACTTTTTTTTTCTTTCATACTTGCCATTTTTGACATTTCCCGGATTACCCAAGCTATTACGCACAGGCTAGAAAGAAGCTAAGGAAACGTGCGTGTATGGTAAAGAATACGAAAACTGCCACATTTTATTATATAAAGACGCGGTAAACGGCGTTTTTAAAAAAGAAGAACAAAGTTCAGTGCACGGTTTCCGCGTTGCTTTTAAATGACAAGCGATGAGAAATTTGGCGTTATTCAGCACGCAAATAACGCTTGGTAATAACATTCAGCCCCGAAGAGAATGCACTAGCTATAACAGGTGATAAGCGGCTGCTCATTTACATAACGCTCGTGCTTACTTAAGTTTTGCGCGTCGCGCAGGCTCTGCTTTGCCACGGGCCGCGGAGGTGCCGCAGCTCCAAGCTTTTGCTTTCTTCAAGGAGCGCACACCTGAACGAAACATTATGAATACTCTTTTGTGTACTTATGTATGTGTGTGTGCGTGACTGCATGTATTATTTGTGTGTTTATGTGATCCATGTATATATACCATAGCCATCATCCGGAACCTGGAGTAGAAACGCAGGTGATAAACCATGCCAGCATCTCCGGAGTTGCCATTCAAAATTGCTGCCTATCTATACTTAAGTTTCGTACGATTCATCATTTCACCGTTTCGGTGCCTGCTTAAGCGAGATCGGCGATGTGGAATGCCTTGTATGGTTGGCTGTTCCTGTACATTCATCAAAATTAAAAGTTTTACCGCGTGCAGAAAAGAAACGGTGTTCAACACACGGGCTTTCAGTACATACAGTGTTTTATAAAGGAACCTCATTGATAAGGAAAATGTACTTACATGTATTTTGATATCAACGACCAACGAAACATCCGAGCTAAAAATTTTCGCTTTTGGTGAGGCATCTAAGGCTTTCGCCTAAAAATGAGATCATAAGGTGGAAAAAACAAACCTGCCGAGCACACCGGATTAACGCCTCACTCGCTGCAACACGAACAAGTCGCGGACATACGCGTAGCTGTGGTATTCGAACCATGAAATGTTATATCTGCTGTTTTCCACGCTGTTTGTATGGTTTCAATTTCGACATTCATCTGCGCGACCCCTTTGAACTTCATGCAAATCTATACCATTTTCCCAAAGTGCGGGAGCCGCATTCACGCATTGAATGTTGCATCTTGTCGTTCCCTTTTGTTTATTCCGCCATAGTCTCTGTCCTGTTCTCTCTATTTCTTATATCGCGTGTGTAGTCGTACCGGTAAACCACACTCTGTTTTCTGTATGTAAATGACGTCGTGAATCGACGAAAAGAACCAACATTTGCTCGTCCGACACTCCTTGCATTATTCCTCGGCTTTTCATAAATATTTCATTCGTATCACTTTGCATCTGTCTGTCTCGTCCCATCTCTATAAACCTCAAATGTATCTTTTCTTCCTCTACCAGTTCCGGCGAAATTTACATTCGTAAAGTGTGTGTTGCGTATTGCGTATCTTTCTTTGTTTCTGGCCTCTTCTTTTTTTTCTTCCAAGTTCTAAACAGCCTTCTATCGGTGGTGTTTTCATGTTTAACTAAGAAAACATACTTTAATACGATTTAGAAAAGCTACACAAACTTGGTTATACAAAAAAGTCAAGATTCCTAATTACAGTGACGTTGTCTTGGTGTTTTTCTTTTCGAGTGCCAGTTCACTTTTCCTAACATGCTGCGGGTTTACCACCGGTTTCCCGCGATGTAATCCTCTACCTTAACTTAAAATGAGATAGAATCGACGAAAACTTGAGATATACAAGTGAAGGCGTGCTACACTAGAAGGTGCTCTTCACCATGTGATTACTTTTTTCGACTAACAAAAAAAAAAAATACTGACAGGGTCCCTTATGTATCCGCCTCAGTCGACTCAAAGGCGAAAGCCATCTTCTTCTTTTTTTTGTAAATCGATGTATGGAACCCCTCCCCTCCCCACCCCCTCCCTCCGAAAGCTTTCAGCAACTACCGTGGTCTCCAGGATGGGAGTCATTGTAAGCATTCAGCAGCTCACTTTGTTTTGCACTGCCTCCGGGATCGGCCCACCTTTGACCGAGAAATGATGCCATCTGATGACGTCACAAATTTTGGCAATCTGCGACGTCATGATTACGTCATGTGGTGACGTCATCACGTAATGATGATTTTTTTTTTTTGCATCACACGTGTCGACGCCGCCGACGGGGGCGCCGACGCGCGGGACGCCGGTCAATTTTCGCGTTTGATGAGGCATCTGAGGCTTTCGCCCTAGAAGACATGGTGATGATACACTTAATGACATTTTCTACATATGCTAAGAGTTTATGTGCAGACGATACATTAATCGTCTTTTTGAGGGTAATATTCTGAAACGCCCAAGTGCACCGATCGAGAGAAGATAAGCAATCGCAAATGGCCAGGAGACTTACTGTTCCGTTTTGTTCTCTTCTAACTGGCTCGCTGTGGAGATGTTGAGGTTCGATAAGTTCTACTGTTTCTACTCCATTTCTATAAGTTATACTGTTTCTTCCGAAGAGCTCACAGAGTATGCTTGAGGACCAAGGATTTCAAACGATGTTGCGACAGAGGGCAAGGGCGTGCCTAACGTCAATAGTGAGTATTGTATCTATAGATAAAGACAATAACCATGGTTATAACTGCCATAGTGAGAGCACAAGAGAAAAACCAAATAAAAAACAATATCAAGAAATAGAGAAAGGACACCGAATGAAGGCTTGTGCGGTATGGATTTTAGGGCAACTAGATATTAGATATCATTATTGACCAATGTAATCGTTTGAAAGTCGTTGTACCGTAACCTACACGCCATTTCTCCATGAATAGTCAGTCGGTGGCTTTCAGTCATTTATACCACTGGCGGAGGGTTCCGGATCTGCATACGCTATCATTGTGTCCAAATCGAGCGACCTGCCACGCGCATGGCAAATGAGACGTTCCGCTGATCTGAGCACGCCACGTTGTTTGTGGCCGCAGCAAAGTGTGCTGGTGCCATTAAGGCCCGAACCGCATGCACGGTCGTTAGGAGGTCACTCTTGCTGCTTACCGCGGTGCTGCAAACCTACGTTCTTTTAGTATCTACCGCGTCGTGTGGCGTAGACTTGATGATAGACCGCGACATTCTGGATGATGCGTCTTTTGCGAGTGCAGTAAGCGACGCACGTGTGCATTGAGCGTCACTTTCAAACAAGCATGCGAAAATTAAAACGACTGATGCCACATTCGGATGGGCGCTACCGCGCTCTGACTCAGAATGCAAAAATGTCGAGCCCGCACTTGAACCGAGCCAGAGAACGGATGTCCGAGCCGAACGTGCAGCCGCTCGCCAGAGCAATAGGTGGCTGGTAGAGTATACACGTCACTACATCTTCAGTTGCAAACAGACGAGGCGCTGGTGTCCCGTGATCAGATGTCATAGCGCCTCAGAAAGCTCGGAGTTGGAGCACGGTCCTCTGAAATAGCCAGCCGAACGTACTCAGAGCGCTCGATTTCGACCAGCGGATTGTGACGCGCGTCGCTAGAGCGCTCTGGAGCGCTCGAAAACGACTCTTCGAACGTACGATACGATACTCACATACGGACGTCACTTTTAACTTACGGTCGGTAAGCTATACTATTCAGATTACTAGATGTAGGAAACGGCGCAGTGCAGGAAAACGTGCTTGCGGAAAGAAAGTCGCAAGAATCAACACAGGGGAATGACTGGTCATGTCGCATCACGAAGTTCCAAAAGTATCCTTTAAGAGATTAAAATCGTTGAACAGCGAGTGTCACTGGAGCCAACTTTTCGACAAGCAGACTTGTCTCTGTCAGGGCAGCAACTAATAATAATAATCTGTGGGGTTTTACGTCCCGAAACCACGATATGATTATCGGAGACGCCGTAGTGGAGGGCTCTGGAAATTTCTGCCCCCTGGCAGGGTTGCCAGGTCGAAAAGACAAAAAATAGCCAATAAATCGGAAAAACTAGCCAGAAAGTAGCCAACTTGAGCCAAGGGCAATAAAAGTAGCCAAAAGTAGCCACACGTGTGTGAGAACGACTGCGACCTTGTTATTCAAATGACTAAATCCGGTAGCGTTTTGGTGGAAACGTACAGAAGTACACCAGAAACCCTTCAAAATCATAATTTCTGAGAATAAAGCATAAATTGTTGACTTTAGCAATCATTTCGTGCCGGATGATGAAGTTTCTTACGCTGTTGCAGAAATGACGTCCTCTTCGCGCGCCTTGCGTGGCTTTTCTTGAAAGGGCTACAAGTACC
Source organism: Rhipicephalus sanguineus (assembly GCF_013339695.2). Classification (NCBI taxonomy): domain Eukaryota; kingdom Metazoa; phylum Arthropoda; class Arachnida; order Ixodida; family Ixodidae; genus Rhipicephalus; species Rhipicephalus sanguineus. Next base: position 37,449 of record NW_023615361.1, read on the forward strand.
ACCGACAATAAAAATTAGTGCTGCATAAGTGTGCACAAAGTCAGTTTCTGTGATTGAAGCATAAATTGTACTCACTTCGGCAATCGTTTCTCGCGTGATGACGAAGTTCGAGTAATTAATATTCTCAAGTCGCTGTCCACCCCTGATTCTTGGAAACGACACAAGCAGTTCGTCAGATATCCGATTTCTAATGTCGACAAGTGCATAGCACCTTGAATGCGGAGCGCTTTCGGTTGTCCTGTTCACTTTCAATTAGTTTAATGTCACGTTCAGCAATAGGTGGTCTGCGAAATGAAACGCCATGCAACAGTTTTTTCCCAAGTTCCAGCCACTTATGCATAAGACTTTTCTTTTGTATAATGCGAGCGCCAAATTCAATTTCGGGAGCTTGTAACACGCCTTGATAACCATGTTTTGACACCGCATACTCGAACGCCAGCGGAGACGTCACAAGCTATTGATAATTTGGTTCAAATTGAGGCAACAAGAAACTAGCCAAAAAGTAGCCAAGTAGCCAACACACTTTTTCTGCCGCCACCGGCCTAAAAAAGTAGCCAAATTGGCGCAAGGTAGCCAAACCTGGCAACCCTGCCCCCTGGGGTTCTTTAACGTGCGCCTAATACTAAGCACGCGGACCTCTAGCATTTCGCCTTCATCGAAATGCGACCGCCGCGGCAGGGATTCGATCCCGAGGCCTTCGGGTCAGCAGTCGAGCACCATAACCGCTACACCACCGTGGCGGGTAGGGGCAGCAACAGCTTTCCTAAGCAACGTGCATGTGTACGCCCTTATCCTTTTCCCTCAACGACAGAAGAGCAGGAGGAGAAGAGAGCAAGTGCAAAAAAGAAGTTGGCGGGGGGGGGGGGGGGGGGGGCGTCAGAGAAAACGAGATAAAAGCCACGTAGCCTGTCGCATACACGTTCAACGCCATGAATTCCACTTGTCTCGCCTCTACGTTTTGTGGCGGGATTCACACTCTCCTGCTTTCGTGATTCTTTAGGTGCACGGGATTGAGGGCATGCAAACGCAAGTGTTGCAAATTAATTCTTCCTCCGACTTTAACAAGGAATCCGGCGTTTACAAATAAATGCAAACAATGGCAAACTGTGGTGCGGAACCTGCATTCAAGTGAGCCTCGGCCGTACGTCATGTGAAGAAGCACATCGCATAGTGGTCATCGTCCCGCAGCATCACGACACGTAAGGTCGATGCTTGGCCCGTAATCGGAAGCGGTATCTGAATTAGAGAACTGCAGAGCTGTTTCAGAGGGATGTCACTCGAGTATTCTGCACACATCGACATGGGAAATGCGGAATTCCTCGTTTAGCAGTCTTCCGCTCCTTCTACGTTAACGTCCATTCGCAAACCATCTTTTCGCAGCGTGATTCGGCAACTTTATCAGCCTTTCTAATTTTCCTTTGTATCCTGTAATGAATCTAAAGTTGACTGAGTGCAATGAACTGAAATCGCTAGCCGCTGGACTCTACCGGCGATGTGGTATGACAAACGTACAATGAGATCTATTATAAGCCAGGGATATAGCAAATGAGGGTGAATAAAAACGAAAATTGAATAATCATTATGCGATATTGACGTCTTAAAAAAAAAAATTCGGCAGATCCCACGTATCGTGGGAGTCGATGTTATGCGAAGCATGCGGCGGGTAGGTGACTGTGGCGTAACCTTTTTTTACTTAGCGACACGTTACAAAATGACGCTAAAGATTTGTATAAATTTTTTTCGCACACCTATATACGTACGTTGAAGAGCCGCATATCTGTTATATAACCAGTTGTTTACGGTTGGGTAACGCTGCCAATGGCAACGTGGGTATTACCAACACCAGAAGCGGTAAGCTGTTATGTAGTGCTTATACGTGTCCCGAGAACGCACGCACATTTCACGAACCCGTGTGCATGTGTGCAAGAAGTTCTTGACAGTTCTTGAACAAAGGCATCGCCGTGATCAGTGAGCACCAGCAGCTGGTCACGACTTGTTATAGGATCCGGTCGTGATCGTGGTGACGAGGGGTCCATGTGTAGTGAAGTATGTGGTATAGTAGAGCTGTTGGAATTCGTGGATGCCTCGGTCATTTCGTCGACAAATTGTCTGTCGACAGAGTCGGCGACATGTTGGAACCTGAAGCCACGCTTCGCGTTGGTGAGGTATAGGCCGTCAGGACGAAGTGCACTTTACGGTGCGGTGATGTGGATATCATATGTAACTTTCGTTAATGTATTCCCGCGGGGTCGAGCAATGCTTCAATATAGCTTGCTGAATCATAGGAATAAAAACGTAATGTTTATTAGACTGCTATAAAAGTGGACCCAGCACTAGAACCACAGACGTTAATCGGATATGACGCCTGTATCGTAGGAGTACGTATACCGTAGGAGTATCGTGTAGTGTTTATTGCTTTCTTGTAAAATTAGATAGCCAGTACCACAACCACAATTGACGTTGCACCGCTATTACGCCTGCGTAGGCTGTTTTTCCAAACTAATTTATAGACCTGGCGTGGCTCAGTGGTAGAATACCTGATTGCCACGCAGAGTGCTTGGGTTCGATTCCTGCTGGGATCCTAATTTTCATTCTTTCCGTTTTGTTGAGTTAACACTGCCGATGTTGGTTTTCCTTAACGCTCTAGCATTTAAGTTAACAATGTCTGTTCTCTCCGTCCCTGGGTAGATATAAACTGTCAATCACCTGTGGCGCATACCCGTACACCGCGGCCCGTGGTAAACGGGTATGTGCCACACGTGTCTAGTGGAAAGGGTTTGACGACGTACGCGACAAGATTTTAACGTTATTCATGTCATGACCCGGCAGTCATATTCGTCAAATGCTCTTACCCTCCCATGCAAATTTTGGTCTACACCAAGTTAAGGAGGCGATCATGAGAGCACCCAGACGTAGGCGGCTAGATAGATAGATAGATAGATAGATAGATAGATAGATAGATAGATACGTAGATAGAAACGCTCAAAGTGCCAGAGGTTCGCTAAGAAATGCTTCGCATTTAAAAACCGCGGAGAAACAGCAAACGCTTAGCAATATAAATGTAAATACGCTTATTCTCTGTGTCGCAGTGTGGCAGCTTAAATGTTGTTGTCCGGCAGTACGAGAACGTACTCACTTTGTTGCAATTTATTTCCTTATTACCACTTCAATAAGCAAGCTCGAGCAGCGCGACCAAGCGTAGTCGCTTTGAACCATCGGTGTCGAGCGGAACCGTACTGAATTTGTATCGGTGGTCGCCCAGCCCAATACACTAAGTGCTGGACGTCGATAGTAAACGAGCTTGAAACGGCGTCTATCATCTGGTGCCGTTTGAAAGGCTTTTCATGTTCGCTCCAACAAAATCGATTCAGTGAACCTGTATTTCTTTAAATTCGAGACAAGTTCTCTTTCAGGCGAGTCCGCTGTAGTCCGCCGCATGATCTGTTCGTCCAAACGAGAACGTTCGAGCAGAAGAGGTTTTGCGGTGGTTCTGCCTCAGCCGGAATCAAGATATCTTTTCATAAGCGTCAGTGGTCCGATTAGTGGTCTCCGGTCTCCAGCCTCCTGTGGCTTTCAAAAAAAAAAAAATAGAGAGAGAGAGATAATGCTTCACTTGGTAGGCCCAGTACTTTCCTCTATATGTTTCTGTTCCTCTATGTAATGAGGCACTCGAATACCATTCTCACATATGCCATTTGTACTTTCGTTTTAACGGTGCTCGTCTTCTTTCAGACGGTTAGCCTACACTGAATAGTTGAAAAGCACCAGCTCGCATGATGTGCCCTAATTAAGGATCATTAACGCTCCACGCAGCTGCAGGACCGTCCTGCGTATAATTACGCGGCTCCTGTCTGACTGTCGCACAAGTGCTCCATCAAAGTGAACCGCTCTCGTGCCTGTCTTTTGATAAAAACAATTTTTCTCCGTTTCATAACGGGCCGCAGTGTGTTTCTTTCGTTCTAGCAATTTTGTACCGACGCTTCCGCTAGCTTTAGAGACGGAGCAACTATTCGCGTTTCCTGTTTCCGCTATTACAAATAAGGCGATCGAAGAATTTGACCGAGACACAAACTAAGTTTCAATGCTTCAACTACACAGTGGGTAAGTTAGCATTTGAGTAGCATCAAACCTGGATAATATGATTACAGAATGCTTGTTTGGTGAAAGATGGCACAAATAGTTTGCCGAGACGAAATGGTGTTAAACATACAATATACCTTGAAATCGGTCTCTGGTCGTCCACCTGCTGCTCTCTTTCCAAAACAGGCTTCGTTCTACAGCCTTCTGAATATTCGGTTTCAGCGTTCAGTAACGCACGTTGGAAAAATGTTGCATTTGCAATAAAACTTGTCTTTCTCAGACTCTGCGAAAAGTTTAGGGGGCACATTCGTGACCACTGGTGTTAGGGACATCCCATTTACTACATATACTCCCTCCATTGCTGCGCCTCGCAAATTAAATTTGAAAGGGCAGTGGACTCTTGCTCTATAATTATCACAGAAGGAAAGGAGAAAAATTATATGAAAGCAAGGGTTGGCTTTCGCTACAAGGTTGAGCGTTTGGCTAATCGGTGAAGCAAGTTAGATATTTCCCAACGCAGCGAACCAGTACGATAACTGCGTCACTTCTTCCTGTCGTCCTTGTTTTCAACGCTGGAAAATATCGAATATGTTGGATTTTGCGGTTATTCGTGCAGTAAAGAAGCTGCTCGTTTACCTCGTGACATACTTCACGAAGCCTTGAAATAAGTTTTTTTTTTCACAATAGTTGTGCGAATATTATAGGACAGGTAGTCCATTTTTTCCCATTTTTTAATGGAAAAATAGGATGGCTAAAGCGTCAGAACAAGCCATAATACCCAAGTAGTGTTTAACTTGACGAGTAATGTGCACAGCATTAGTGATTGTTACTGTATGTACAGTACTCAGTACAGCACGCAGCATTTTCCATTTTGTTGCTTTGATCAGCGTTGTCGCGCTTTATTCCTACCATCGGAAGTAGCGCCCTCTTACACTCCCTAGCCTCGACAGTGTCGCACGTTATACATGTCTAAAACGGAGTATTCAGTGTTCTGCACAGAAGTAAAGACAGACGTACGGGGAGAAACTCTAAGCGAACGCGGCTGCTCCATCTTGCTGGACGCACCAGCTATAAGCGGACCAAGCACCGGTTTTTAGCCGAGTTCCTGCGCTCACGGATGTGGGTAACACCGCGCCCAACATCCCGACGGTGACGTACTAGGCCGTTCGGAGGCCGATGCTGCTGATGTACGTCGTTTGCGGTTCGCGTTCTAATGGCCGTCGTAATCGCTGCTACTGCTGCCGCTGCTGCTCTGCAATGCCCCCGTCGCCACCACATCTGCGATCCCGCCTTATACTAATGGCTCGCCTGCACCAGCATGTCCTGCTCTGTGCTCGCCCTCGCCTCTAGAGCATTTCGCCCCTTTCATCGCTTCCGTTTCCGTGATTGTGGCACACCTACAAACAGGAAAAAGGCGAGCGATACCACCCGCAAAAGCGATCTGTGTACTCTCTCGTTTTATGAGAATGCCTTCATCTTTCTCGTTCGTCCAGTGAATAGGATACCGTTTATTCCAAAACGCAGATGTTTGTTCTTGAACAGCTATGTGTTTTTCTCGTTTCTTTTTTCCTTTTTGCACACAGTACCGCAATATTCACGCTGTTTGCTTTCGCGCACCTATTAGAATTTAACCTTGGGAAAATTGAACATTGCAAGAACACAGAACCCACCGTGGTAGTCGCGTGGGTATGGTGCTACATATGTGTCTTATTATCTTTTTTTTCGCTACCGAACTTACAGAAATGGAGTAACCGAGGGAATATAAACTTCAACCTCTCCACAGCAAGCCAGATAGAACAGAACACAAGGTCGCGGGATTGAATCCCGGCCGCGGCGACCGCATTCCGATGGAGGCGAAGTGCTAGAGGCACGTGTTATTAGATTTAGAAGAACCCCAGGTGGTATAGATTTTCAGACCCCTCTACTACCGCGTCTTTCATAACTTCATTGTGGTTTCAGGACGTAAAACTCGAACAATTATTTTTAGAAACACTGAAACGAGGAAACAAAACACGAAGCGAGCTATTTCAGTCGATACGGAATACACATCATTGCAAAAGCAAACCGCTTTTGGAATGTGCGCGTTTACAGCAACACGTGAACAATTTACAGTACTGTATGTGTACTCTATACTATGGGATGGCGGTAAGGTGTAACGTACGTGAAGATATATTGACGACATTGCATATCAACCGAAAAACTCACAAGGTCATTTATGCATTCTTTTGCTTCTTTTTCTTCTCTGTCAATTTACTGACCCTCCCCCCCTCCCCTCCCTCACCTTCATCGGAAGCTCTCTGCACCTATCATGGTTTAGCCCTGCGTCCAGCATCTCAGGCATTGCAATCTGTCTGCACCGCACGTGGTTTTGCATTGCCTCCGTGATCAACCCACGTTTGACTAAGCGACGATGTCGTGTGATGGCGTCATCATGTGACGTGACGTCATATGACGTCGTGATGGCGTCACAAGTCCTGACGATCTGTGACGTCATGATGACGGCATATCGTGACGTCATCACGTGCTGATTTTTTGCATCACTCGTGTTGACGCCGCCGACGCCGCCGATGGTCAATTTTCCCGTTTGATGAGGTATCTAAGGCTTTTGCCTTAATAAATTATCGCGGCAAGCGAAAACGAAGGCACCGATGCAATTCGCATTGACCAGGGGCTCAAACACGTTGTCCACGGGCCGCAGACCTTTCGCTAGCGGCCCGCGGCTTCACCCGGAATAAAGTTTTGTGGTTTGCTAAATAGTACTCACATTATTTTCACATTTATTGCAATTAATAGCGCTTTCTTCGGGTAAGCTACAGAGACGGGACTGGTCTGAAGCATTTTTTTTTTTTCGTGAGACAACTCATGCGGTCACTATGAGTTGAAAAATCACTGTGAAACGAAAGCTCTGTAATTGAGAAGGGACGTCCAGATTTTAATCATTGTGAAAATCAGTATCGATATGTTTTTTGAAACTTGAAGTCCAATCCCCTTCAGAAATGACCCCTATATGGGATACGGGAAAGGCCTTCCTTGAAATGGCAACGTTAGGTGACATTTTGTTCAAGTTCTCTCCGCCTACGCCCGCTCCCCCTTCCGCTCCCACCATCTTCACTGTGCCGGCCTTTCGTGACTGCGGCCCGCTAGCTGAGGGGAGTGTGAGATCCCTGGCATAGACGATAGACCTCCGGAGACAGCCTTTAACCTTCACTAGTTTTCATTGGGCCACAAATTGTCCTGCGTCTGCTGTAATGGTGAGCGGTAATTGCGACCGGCTGTGATCTTACGCATCTCTTCCTCTCCACCTTTCAAGGATCATGGCTGCACGGATCACTGTAGTTGTTTGTGGAATAAAATTTCCGTGCTATTACCTTGTATTGAAATTCAAATGACTCATGTGCTTCTCAACCTGGCCTATTTATATTTGTCAAAGAAAACCAGAATCGATCCCTTCGATGGGACGTACTCGGTTTAATCCCTCGTATCTGTGTTATTTCTTCCTATAATCCAACTCTGGCATATGTGGACACCTATGAAAGTGCTTGTCCTTGGTTGTTTATTGATCGGGACACAGCAGAAGTGCGCGTAAAGAGGCTAAGTTTGGCCATATAGTTGACCACTCGCAGTGCACTCTAAGAAAAAAGAGAGTCAAAAGAGGGTCATGGAACCGTGACTCCCTTCGGGTGTCCATCTGACCCCTTTTGGAAGGTACAGGCAGAAAAAAAGAGTTCGCATTTGGGAAGGAGTCACTGGACCCTCCTGAAGCGCGTTTCGATTGGCTTCGGTATACGGAAGAGCCGCCGTATACGCCATACATATCGCACGCTCGCCCTTTGGCGCCGTTGTGGCGCCTTGCTCGGCGACGCAGACGCAGACGGGGTTGGCGCCGAGGTGGCGCGCCGCTCTCCTCTCTCAGTCAGAGAACACCCATGTCTCAGTCGTCTCAGTCTCCCGGTCTATTGGAATGCGTTGCGTGGATGAGTTGGTTGCGCGTCTTCGGTGGTATTGAAGCCGGCTCCGTGCACGAAGTGACGCTTGGACGGCGGAATATTCATGGAGCTGCAGACACCGACAACAGGCGCCAGTAAACGGTGAGTGTACTGCTTTCGTAGGTACTAATTATACAGCTTTAGCTGGGCGTCTGCAGCAGCTCTGCGGAATCTGCCCGCCATTTCCAACAGTAGCCTGTATCCGCGGGGCTGTTGCGGATGCCCAACTAAAGCTGTCAGTTAACGAGTTGCCACCGTTATGCGCGTTGCTGTACCAGATCCCATATAAAGTGAGCGATGCAAACAATAATCGAGGGTCATTTCTTGCTGATCGCACGTCGTGTCTGCACTACTGAAGGTGCAAGATGTCGTTTTGAGGTGCACTTTAGTCTACTTCATAATAACATTTCCATCGACCTTGAGTGTGCGGCGTGCTTCCACGCGTGGGAGCGCGAAAAAAAAAAAAAAGCCTGTGTACAGAACGCTCAGACGCACTATATGTAATGGTTTTTGTTGGCTTAAAGACGGTAGTTTGAGGTGCAGATATAGTACGGTGGCTTCCAGAATGTACGCGGTAGTCATTGAAGTTGGACACGCCTCGCCGGTAAAGTGAGAAAAGCTCTAGACTTTCGACGGCGCGCGTTGTTGCGGCCGCCGGTGTGCACTCTTTTCCCTCGTTTCTGTTTGCTGTTTTCGTGGTTTGCATACACTGCGATGACGTTGGGCGCTATAACAAAATCGAGTGAGTGTACGTGATTGTGGGAGTTGTGTGCGCTAATTCTAGCATATGACATGTCTGATCTCGACGTAGACGGCGTACGCACGCGCTGGGTGTCGTTCGAGCCCTAGTACTCGCATCTGTTTACCTGAGTATTTAAGGATGGGTTACGTTTGTAAAACGTGCGGTCAATAACCGCTCACGGCATGCCCCTGGCTGCCGGAGGATGTGCTTTGTTGTTTTGTTGTTAGCCTTTATTATGTCTGTGTGAACCACTTATTGTGTAGGTTTTGCAAACTTTCACTGCAATTTCATTTTCTCATCATAATATCACGTTCTGCTTTTCAGATACCGTTTTTCGTGGTGCTGACGCTGGACAGGAGCGACAACCTAGCAAGCCACAAGTCTGATGCCTCAAGCCGTCACCACTTATTTATTTATTCTTAATCACAAGGAATAAATATGGAAACATGATGGCGATTTCTGCTGTTCATTTAGCACCATATGACACTGTGCACATTACAGTCACACTGTTTAGTTGGCTATACTCATAGAAGCATGTAAATGAGGAATACCCAAACTTCTTAATTGGAAATCACAGACCACCTTTTCGCGCTTTCCATATAACTTCGTTGGAAAATATGTGTTGTTTTGACGAGTTTTATTAAAATAATGCTAAAACTGAACTACTCTTTTTTTACAGTCGCTGGGCAGAACGGCAAGTATTATTCGACTTGCTTAAAATGAATACTCCACTATTTTCAACAGTAGTCGCGCAAAGGTAGAGCAAGGATCAAATGAGTAGCTTAAAATACTTGTGGAGTCGCTTGATGCTTCGGTGTGGGTCCCTTGACTCCCCTAGGAGCGTTACCGGCAAGAGTCGTCTGATTCCCTATGAGTGGTAACGTGATCCTCCCGATGAGAGTCTTTGCACTCTTCCTAGAGGGTCAGGGGACTCTCCTAGAGCGAGCCGACCCTGGCCCACCAAGAGAGTCACCATGACTATTTAAAGAGAGTCCTATACGTGGCAAGTCAGAACTCTCCGAAAAGAGTCACGCATACTCTTTTTTTTCTTAGAGTGTGCAGAGCAGGACGGTGTTTGTTTTTGGCTCTCGCCCGTTCTTTACGCGCCACAAACATGATGTTTAATAATGACAGTGGTACGCTGTTGGCCGAAAACTAATGTACTGCATGCTACCTTGCAAATGATCAAGAACTTTCGTCCCGATGACCGAAAGTAGGAAAGTGTAGTAAGATTTCTGTCAGAT
>NW_023615361.1:52500-60001 GCF_013339695.2 Rhipicephalus sanguineus
GCACGGTTTCATTTGGACCAAGATATATTAGGTGACTTGTATTCGTCTACTACATCTTTATGGTCTGAACGAGCATATTCTTAATTGGCTTGAACGCTGAACCCTCACTTACTTGAGCAAATAATATATGATTATGAGGGACGCCGTAGTGGAGGGCTCCGGAAATTTAGAACACCCGGTATTCTTTAACACGCACCTAAATCTAAGTACATAGGCATCCAGCATTTCGCCTCCGTCGAACTGCGGCCGTTGCGGCCGGTATTCGTCCCCGCGACCTTCGGGTCAGCAGTCGAGCACCATAACCACTAGACCACCGTGACGGGTTCTTCACCAAAGAACACGTAGGCTATTTAAGACAAATGTTTTCATCTTATTACCTGAGGGACGGTATTCCAACCATCCATCCGACCAGTTTAGCCTACATAGATGTCACGTTACTTCCTAACTATCTACAAAAAAGGAGAACAAACGAAGAAAGTCCTCACTGATGTAACCAGCAGAAATATCCCACAGATCCTGTACTCGACTTTACTGGATCGATAGGGTTCACTTCTGGCAGGCGACGCCGTCCTCTGGCCACCATCGATCTGTATTTTCGCGGTAGCGCTGCTTCCACCGACAAGAAACTGCAGCGTTCTTTCCTTCTCGCCTTCCCTTCTCAATCACTGCGAGTTCGCGCTTTCCGAGACTGGCTGCACTTCGTAAACAGAAGGAGATATCTCCCTCGCCATTTAAGTTTTTTAATCTAAGAGAGCTAACCTTTCCGTTTATTCTAATGAGAGGGACAAACGTTTTAATTTGCCCAAAACTCATCATGATGATTGCATTTGCTGACGCGGGCCGCTCCGTGGTTTTAAATGTAGGGGGTGTGCACATACAACACTTCTGCGTTCATCTTGCCAGCCTTCCTCGCTCTTTTAGGGGCGAAGCTCCTTAAGGCGGCACCCGTTCGTCCCTCGTAGTTGTCGTAGTCGTAGTGCGTAACCAGTCGTAACGCTAGTACCAGATCTTGACCTCCAAGGTGGTGCCGGTGGGAGATTTTTCCTGTGCGTTGTTGAACAATAAAAAATTCGCAGCGTGCGCGTTAACTAAAAGCTGAATTCTTCTGTCTCTCATTCCCCATTAGCAGCCATTGGCATGTTCCAGTAGGAAACGTTAGTAGAAGTAGAAGTGTAAGTGTTAGCTAAAAGCCGACTTCTTCTGTCTCTCATTCCCATTAGCAGCCATTGTTTACCTCCAAGGTAGTGCCTGGTGAGATTTCTCCTGTGCGTGATTAAACAATAAAAATTTTGTTCAAAACGCCCTTGATTGATGAAATAAACCAACGAAAGACGCCAGATGTTTTGTAAAAGCAAAACGAAAGAACGCCAGATGTTTCTAAAGCGAAACGAAAAGACGCCAGCTGCTTAACGAAAGACGCCAGATGTTTTCTAAAGCAATGGTTTTCTAAACAATGAAAATTCACAGCGTACATGTAAAATTAAAGTGAGCTGCAAGTCGTCATAACTCATCGAACCTTTAGTATAAACGCGCCCGATCTCACGTCGGTGATGATGTACTGGGCAGAATTCACGGAAGATTCACGGTTTACCGATGAACCTCCGCACCTTCGCCCACTCATCATCATTCACTCCGTGGATATGCTGTGATTTTTTTTCTCTCTCTCTCCTTCGTTGTCTCGAACTTGTATTTTTTAGGAGCTTGCTCTTTATTCTCGGGGCTGGTCCATCGCCGTAGTAGCCGCTAGTTCTCATTGCTCCTGCTAACTTGGCTCAGCACACGCTCGCGCGAAAGAGAAGTCTTCTTCCTCTTGTTCTTCGAGCGCCTTGATGATGATATTAATGCAGGCAAAACCACATATAGCATAGCCAACTGTAGCATATGCGGCGCTCGCTCCACTCCGGCGCGTGCTCTAGTTCGATAGGAGACCGCTAGAGGGCCACAACTGCGCGCTTCTTTCTCTCTTTCGACAGTCGTCAGTCAGTGCGCTTCGATACTAATAACATGAACGAATAAGACAAGGCGGCGGAGCGGAGGGCTCGCAAGGCAGCAGCATCGCGGGCTCGCCGCCAAGACCCTGCGGTGATAGCTCGCGAGGCCACAGAGAGACGTCAGCATCGTGCGGGCCCCGAGATACAAGCCCGCGAAGCCGAAGCAGCGCGGAGATGGCGGCAAGAGAACCTCGAAGAGGTACTGGCGCGGGATGCAGCGGCCAAGCGCCGAAAGCGGTCGCTACCTGAAATTGGTGGCGCCGACGCGCGCTTCAAGCGCTATTTCCTCGACCACACGTTCGGCCACACTTGCAAGATCTGGAACCGCTTGTGGCTCGACAACAACCTGACCACAATCGCTACTATAACAACTTGTCAGGTCTTTATATGACACTAGAGGAATTGTGCGGTGCAATCATGTTTTACCCGATTATCTCCGAACAAGCTCCTCTAAAATCATTCACTTTGTGGATATGGTGGGGATTTTTTTCAGCACACAAGTTCCTCCTCCCAGGTCTACGCATTGCAGTGTCTTCAAAGCAGCGCGATATGATGGCACTCATCAATAGTACTTCACTTCAGATAAAGATCACTTCAGATGAAGCAGCATTTTAGTTAAGTTAGGCTACTCAGCGAAAAGTTAAAGCCACCAACCTAGGTTACAGCTTGTCTAGAGTACGGGAGTGGCATGCACACCTTCTCTCATCTGGCAATGTATTCTGCGCAGCAGAAGGAGACGAAGGCACTTCTGAGGTTTTTAAGAGAAATTATCTTGGACAAGCGGCTGTGAGCGCAATGTCACGTACCATGCAGGAGTGACGGACTGCGACTGACTGTGTGTGTGCTGTGTTATGTGTGTGTGCTGACTGTGTGTGTGCTGTGCTGACTGTGTGTGTGCTGTGTGTGTGTGCAGTGTGTGTGCTGTGACGGACTGCGACTGACTGTGTGTGTGCTGTGGACTGTGTGTGTGTCTTTCTTTCTCTCTTTCTTCTCCATTTTTAAATCTCCCACACCCTGTTCCCATGTGTGGGGTAGCAAACCGGTTTTCCTAAACTGGTTAACCTCCCTGCCTTTCCTTCTCTACTATTTCTACTCTCTCATCTGGCAGCTTATATATCCCCATGCGGCGAAAAGGAAGGAGCTACGGTTGCTATGTGTCCACTGTTGCATAAGCAATCTCTTTATCGGCGCCCGCAGACGTCCACCCGTGCGCGATGGCAGTACTGTCCTTTAGACCCCATCGACACATTCTCAGGCACACTGCAATGCGGCGTCGAGAAGTGAACTGCTTGAGGTTTTTATTAGATGCGAGAGAGAGAGAGAAAAAAAAGCTTTATTAGCAAGTGGGTTTGGACCCCCCGGGTCCCTGGACCACTGCGCGGTCCTACGCCACGTCTACACGGTCATGCCTCTCACCGCGATGACATCGGCAGCCCGAGTCACCGCAGCAAGTTGCAACGCCGGGTCCCCAGACGAGAGCAGGACCTCCCAGTCCACCCAGCTGGAGATGGCAGGCTGTCCCCGCGGGGGAGGATCAGCAGGGCAGCCGAAAAGAATATGGGAAAGGGTGGCGTCAGGTTCGCCACACAGGGAACATTCAGGGGAAGTGCCACAGTGGTGGGACAACAGTTGAGGGGAAGGAAGAGTGCGAAGCATCTTATAGCGGTGTTTAAACCGGTGGTGGTGGTGGTGGTGGTGGTGTGCGGCGTTACCACCCTTACTGCGCATGCGCATACCCTCTCCACGCAGCGGGAAATGGTGTAATCTTTTTAGATGAAAGAGAAAGAGGGGGGGAGAGAGAGAGAGAGAGGCAGAGAAACGTGGCTCTGCTCTTATCGCACAAAGAGGTATACAATATGTGGAAAGACATGGTGGTTAAAGGGATGCTGAAGTGCTTTTACAATTCCGTAAAACTTTGTTGTTAACAAGGACCAACATTATTGTCGACGACGGCGTAATTTTTTTCGCTGCTGTGGCAGCAGGAGCTTTAAAATACGCGAAAGAAAAGTTCGTCTTGCTCCCCCCAAGCAGGCGCGCCAAAAGTGTGGGCGTGGAAATGAACTGACGGGAACTACGTCATAGTCGGTAGTTTTGGCCACGGTGGTAGAATAACAGGTGGCCCGACGCGCCGCTCCGCCAATGCTCCGCGCGTGTCACGGAGGTGCCGCCGCTTTTCCGCAAGGTGGCAGCAGGTATACTCTGGGCCTAGAGTTACTGTATATGCTACCTTTGGGTAGCAGAGTTGCGCATAGGTCTGGCTAGCAACCATGGCTATGTCGCGAAGGCTCACTTCGTTTTTGCAGGCGACATGCCTACCGGGTCACCGGTCGACATGTTTGGCGTGTCGAAGACCGGTGAATAACTTTAATGTAAATGATTATTGTTCCATCCAGTTTGCTGCAGCGGCGCCATCGAGAAATACAAAACTTGGCCCCAGCGTCAGCTTCTCCGCAACGCATGGCTGCTAGCGGCGTTTGGAAGACAGATGCGCAACTCTGTTACCTGAAGGTAGAGAGAGAGAGAGAGAGAAATGTTTTAATGAAAAGCTGGAGATGTTTGCCTGGCTATTTGCCTGACATGCTACTCCAGGTGCTCCAGGGTGATGATTATGAGATATACACTGATAACCACACATACATACATAGACTACACTGTTTACAAAGTTTCGGTCAGGCTTGTGGCCCGCAAAAAGTGAGCAGCGCTTTCGTTGCGCGTAACGCACAGGTGCTGTTTTGCCATGGGCCCAGAATGTGCTGCAGTTCTAAACACGAGTCCTGTTGAAGGTGCAAAGCCGCCTTCAGAGAAAGTCTTTCTGTTGCGTATCGCCTGCATTCGCAGAGAACGTGTTTTAGGTCTTCTAGGACGTTACATTAGGTATACTCGGCGACAACTTATCTTGACAGTGGAGCGAAGGCTACGGAGGCGGGGCTTCCGCACATTCGTGTTGCTCCGCAAGTAGTGCGGCAGCTTGCGGCTGATTTCGGTTTTGCTCGCTCTCAGTTTAGAAAAACATATACACGAAAAATGCGAACAGGGTGACATTTAGATTGTTCAGTGTACATTTTCGTGTCGTAATACGAGTATATTTTTCTTGGAGAGCTAAAGAGCACATTTGCGGCCGCACACTGGCCCACTACTATACCACTACGTCACAGACGCCATGTTTACTTGGAAAACGGGCGTGCTGAAAAGGTGGTGCTGTCTAAGAAATGGAACGAAAAGGAAAGAATTCTTGCAAAGTGAACAATAACTGTATTTTACCTACGACTTCCCGCAACTGTTTGAGTCTCATAATAAATAAAGCAGCATTTATTTCAGCAAGGCAAATCAGAGAATTATCAGTAAACTAAAGTACTATTTTCTGGTGCGGTAGCAGGCATGCGCTTTGGTTCTGTAGCTTCCACAGTGCTGTCAAGAAAAGTTGTCGCCGAGTATAGCAGATAGCATTACGTTACAACGAGGTAGCATATGCAGTAACTCTATCTGGGCCGATATCTCCGCTCCGGCGCATTTGAAAGCATGTGGCCAGCGTGCGTCGCGAGCATTTTAACTGTAATTTACATCTTTAACTTTTGAGAAAGAGATCCGCGGTGTATTTATTACACCAGAGAGGCCTTGAGCAACACTGAAGAGTTGCCGTCGCATAGAACGAACGCGCCACTAATGAAAGCATGCAACGCAACCAGCGTTGCAGCGGCGTCTCTTCCTTTCTGCTTGGTCATCTTCGATAAATGCGGAGGCGTCCGTGGGTGCAAGCGTCCGAAGAGCAAGAGCGTCCCTATGCGACGCAACCAGCGTCGCAAAGTCGCAATCAGCCTTCGAGTCATGATCACGGCCAGATCACGGTGGTCGTGATTAGGTGATCACATGGCTTGAGATCCGCTCTGATGCGTCGCGTTTGTTGCGCTCTGTCAAACCAACGCGCGCGACCGCATCTGTGTTTCCGCTCACTTTGTAAGCTGGAACCACGGCTGAAACCACGGTGGCTCGATCTGTGCCGCTGATGCGGCGGCCACCATGGGACGAAAATGCTTCGCTCCTAATTGCAAATCTGGCTACAAATTCAAGGTGTTAGGCTCAACGGTTTAAACTTCTATTTTGAACAGCGAAGCTGCTTGCTTAAGGCAGCCTATCCTGTGTGGCCTGCACTGCGTGGCCTGTGAGGTATGTGCCACAGGAATTGGTAAATCCCACCACTCGCCACTGGTCCACTAAAAACGAAAAAGGCAACAGTTATCACAACACCACGAACGGGAAAGGCCACGGCGGCTCCGGGAAGACCCTGAAGCGATGGAAGGCCTACGCTAACGACGACATGCCGGTAGGTCTATGAGAGCTGCGAACGCTTGTTTTCAGCGCGAGTCTCTGCCTCTGGAGTTTGGACATCCGTGCCATGATGTGACTGTATTTGGTTTAACTCGAACCTCTCTGCGCTGAGAGTCAACGTAGAAACAACGTAGTCTCACCCAGCTAAAGCCTAGCAACGACCGAGAAGCAACGTATAAAGAACCGTCATCACATAGCTAAGGCCTAGAAACAACCTAGAAGCAACCATACTATTCTAAAAAATCGTCCAGTTTCGCTGTGTCAAGCCTTGCGCGGCTTAGTGCAAGCTTCACCAATTTTTGTCTAGCTTTAGGCATGTTCTGCTGCCATTGAGTTACGGGAGTTTTTGCTGTGTTAACTTAATTGGAAGTTGGTGCTCGTTCTGTCCTCTCTTTTTAGTCCGTTATTTAGAAATGGCGCCTTACACCTTGAATATTGAGGTTAGGCAGTATTGAGACTACCTAACTACCGTGCGTTGGGAAAAGCGGCTAAATGAATGAAAAATTCATAGAAGAAGACACAACCAAAAAATAAAGAAAAAGGAAGTAAAAGAAAGTAGTAAACAATACTCTTCAAAGTTTATTCGTAAGTTCATTTCTTATCGTTTCAAACTACACAAGGGACGTTCCGAAATCCGCCCCACGCTGGGCAAGTCTGTGTCATCCCGAAGCGATGACGTGATGTGAGGGGACCCAACACGTGATTAATCGTGGGAATAATGACGCCTGTTTTACGGCCTCGT
This sequence comes from Rhipicephalus sanguineus, assembly GCF_013339695.2. Taxonomy (NCBI): domain Eukaryota; kingdom Metazoa; phylum Arthropoda; class Arachnida; order Ixodida; family Ixodidae; genus Rhipicephalus; species Rhipicephalus sanguineus. The sequence goes on from NW_023615361.1 coordinate 59,560, forward strand.
GGAGAACCCCGGATCGTTTTCCCTCGTGACAGATACAGCAGAGGCTTGACGAACGTATGCGCGCAACTGCGATGCACGTGCTTATGTCCGAGCAAATTACGAGGTACTCACGTGGTGCCAATGATACAGTGACGTTGGACCTCAATGCGAAACATTATTAGGGATCGATCCCCGGGCTTTCATCCTAGCTGCAGACGGACAACTGTATCGGTAATGTTTTTCGAGGTCCGTGCATGGTAAATTACATACGCTGGGTATGTTCTTCCACGTACTCCCATTAGGCATTCAAAACAGCAGACTGCAGCTTTGCAAGTAGTGTTTCCAAACCAAATACCTGGCCCCATTGTGCCATGAGATATCTCATTTAAAAATGAGATATCTCATGGCACAATGTGGCCATTACTTTGGTGCACGGAGAACCTGCTTGCAACCGGTGTCAGGC
>NW_023615362.1:0-15000 GCF_013339695.2 Rhipicephalus sanguineus
TTCTGCACAGCTGCTTCAATAATTGAAGTGAGGGATTGTTCTGAGACAGTATTATGTTTAGAAGCAAGTCCTACATAACCAAATGCCCTTTCTTTCACAGTGATGATTGCTTCTCTCCTAGAACTACTTCTTCTTTTTCCTCAGTAGACTACCCACTACCAGTTCATGTCCCAAGTGTCGTGCCAGAAGAAGAAGAAAAGGTATGCCACAGCGTTGTCCTCCACGACGAGCCTGGACACCTGCGGCTATCTTTGTTTCTGCGGTACGAACTGTGCGACATCCCGAATTCGGAGGCGGATGGCGACATGGACGCATTTCCTTCCGATAGGCTCATCACATCAGTGGCGAGTTTTGTGCCTGGTTCTCCTTCATCTCCCTAGCAACAACCTCGCTGATGTGCTTTCGCGATTGGCTCGCGCGGTGACGGGCTTGCTTCGGCGACGTCCACAGGGCACCGCACTTCGCTTCCGGAAGCAGAAGCAGCGCTTTCACTTTCTTTTCTTGGCGAACATCCCCTTGCTCGGTCGCAACATCGTTTATTTCCTTGAAGTTGAGCGGAACAAATTCCTGACGTCCAGGCTGTGCATCCATTGACGACGACACCACAGGAAACACAGTAGGACTGCTAGCTGCAACGGCAAGGAGATCGAAGAAGTCATCGTTGCTGGTGGGAAGGCAGTTGACAGGGCCTTCCTTTGCATGCTTCCTCAGTTCGTTGCTTAAAAAACTGTCTATTTTCGTCATTAACCTTCACAGCGCTGCTTCCAGCATTTCTTTGATCTACCACTGGCTTACCTTCAACATTAGTCATCGGTTTATCTTCATTTCTTGGTTCTACAGTGCACCTCAAAGTGCTGCCCAAAATGTTCATGTTCTTCGTACATGCCTGTCCCGTAGCTTACCAGCTCAGCGTGAATAACCGATTTAAGTGATTCTTCGAGAAGCTCATGTTTAACGCACGTCATCACCGCTTGACCATCTCCAAAAGGGACCACAATCGTAGGATCCTGGTTCGGTGGCTCCATGTTTCTGCGTGGCATCGCCACCGATTTCTTGTTATTCGCTTACACTTCGTTCGAAATGCTCGCTGCCATATCTGGCGTAAGCAAAAGGCCGATAGCACGTGTCACGTAGGTGAACAGCCTGTTCGCCTTCAGAAAGGAAATACTGCCCATCAGCGATTGCATACAGGACCTTCTCATGGTATTCTACAGAATCCTCGAGTTCTTTGTTGACTGCCTGGTCTTTAATAACGTCGAGGATCTTGCTGTCCAACTGGCGGAGCTCGGCTTCTTTGCTCTTCAAAAAATTGACGTGCTTCATGACACGGCGCGCTACGGCATCGAGATTCTGCAGCAGTTCTGTCAGGAGCGTAAAATTCGAGAGACGCTGACCCTGAGAGTTCCACGCACCTTCCGAAGGCGCTCGGCCGAAGTCATCGTAGTTCACGAATGGCCACTCCCGGGTTTCACGGCACCAAACAATGTAATTACTGCGCAAGGGCTAAAACCTCCTCTTCTTTGTTGTCTCTACCTTGCTTCCCCTAAGCCCCTGCCCCGCTTCTGCCCTACTTCCCCTTCCCCTCCCCTGCCCCTGCCCTACTTCCGGCTACATTATCGCTGCCTAGCGAGTACGCACGTGACGCTATTCCTCTTGCCGACCACGCGCGTCAGATCGCCCGCTCTAGGCTGTCGGCTTCACAAGTAAACCGGAAGACCCTCTACGAGAGCCGGCATGTCGACGTTCGCTTCTCACCCGGTTCCCTAGTTCTCCCGTGGTGCCCAGTTCGTCGTGTTGGTACATGGGCATACTTGGTGAAAATTAAGCGCAATGGACGGGACAAAAGAAGGAGCACACAGGACGAAGCGCGTCGTCCTGTGTGCTCTTTCTTTTGTCCCGTCCATTGCGCTTAATTTTCAGCAAGTATGCTCCATCACCAACTGGCCCTGACCTCGAATCTGCTAATGGTACATGGGCCTTTACCGTATCATCCGACAAGTAACGGACGTCACCTATGAGATCGTTCTCGTCTAAGACTAACCTGCCTGCAACCACGCCCAGTGACGTAGTGCACGTCAGTAGGCTAAAACCATACCACCCGCCTTCCGAAGACCTTGTGTACCGAGACGCCGCTTCTACCGCCGGGGGTAATGTTACGTAGCTAGCACATCAAAGGTCAGACATTCTGCATACAGAAGACGACTGACCTGTCCGCTGTACATGCTGTCCTCCATCTTGATCGATGCTGCTGTACGCATCACTGTAAATACACTTGAAAATAGTCACGCCTCGTGTCATCTTACGTAACAATATTATATGAAATGCATGCAACCAGCATTTATTATTCCGCTTCCTAGTTGTCGCCTAATACAACGACAAAGTGCAATATGGCAAGCACCGGAGTAGCCCCGGGTGGGGGATAGGTGGTTAAACCCACCCCCCTCGCCCCCTAAATTCTTCACTTTTGCATGTGTGTACATTTGCATGCACACATACAAATGTACGCACGAACGTACATAAAGAGTAGTTGGACAGCCCCCCCCCCCCCCCGAAAAATACTTCTCCCTACGCAAGCGGGGCTCAGTATACGTACGTCATAGTATAGCAGGTGAACTACAAGGAATGGAATACGTAAACAACACCAGTAAACTAAAAATTCGGCAGATCGCACTCCTTCTGGCAATACTTTTCATGCGAAGCAGCCAGCGAGTAGTTGTATGCTTCATTTTTTGGCTGTGAGCCAAGCGTTACGAGGTGGATGGACGTGTTTTTAAAAGTAGTTTTGCAAGTGTAGTATACTTATGTGCTCATCGCGGGTGTACCGGGCACGTCGACAACATTCACGTTTAAAGGATAACTTATGGTCTGACGTAACGTCAGCACTCACGTTATAGCACATTCGTGAGTATTATCAAAACGAAGTGAACATTAGAATGCGATTATGTGAATGTCATACGCAAATTTCACCACCATATTTCTCCGGGGTCGACCAACGCTTGAATATAGCTTGTTGAATCGTAGGAGTATAAATGTAATGTTTATAAGATTGCTATAAACGTGGAACCAACACTGGAACCACAGACGTTAACCTGACATGACGCCTGCATCGTAGGATTACATATGTAGCGTTTGTTGCTTTGTTATAAAATTAGATATCGAGCACCAGGACCACAAGTGACGTTGCACCGACATCATGCTTGGGGGCGGTTGAATTTCTGATAGAAGTATAAGCTTCTAGCCTCCAGAAACGTTGTATTCTGCGATTTGACGACGTTTTTTAGTGTTTGGAGACGATTGGAAGCGGTTATATTTCTGATCAGAGATATCAGCTTCTAGCAGTCAGAAACGATCTATTCTGCAATTTCAGGATTTGTTGTAGTGTTTGGAGAGGACTGGAGGCAGTTGAATTTCTAATAAAGCCTGTAAGATTCTAACCTTCAGAACCCTGTGTTCTGCGATTGACGACGTTTTGCGGTGTTTGGAGACGATTGGAGGGGGCTTAGCAGAGACTTTGTCTGGGCAAGTTGGTGCGACATTTGCAAAATATAACAGCACGAAGGACGGGTCTGAAGACACAAAAAAAATCACAGCATATCCACGGAGTGAATGATGATGAGTGGGCGAAGCTGCGGAGGTTCATCGGTAAACCGTGAATCTTCCGTGAATTCTGCCCAGTACTGTGATGTTATTTGGGCAGGACCGCTCCAGAAAGAATCACAACAGCACGCCAGTGCACAAACACATGTCCCACTTATATCGCACCCTTCACGTATGGACAACAAACATTCATTAAGAGATTGCTAACAAAAAGCACGCGGACTACTCTAAATGAATAAATAGAACGTCCGGCCTACAGTTCGGTCGTCGGGGTAGTCGCCTGGGCCGTCGTTGCTTCCCCGTCGGCACCTTTCAGTGGCGAAGACGTGGTTGCGGCGCCGTCACCTGCCGTGACGAAGTCGGAAGACGCAGGGGCGCCGCGTCGAACTCCAGCGGTTCTGCGACGAACTGGAGCCGACGACACACGGGTTCCGGCGGCAGGGAGTTGTGCCCTTGAGCACGAACAGTACGCCTGGGAAGCCCACGCCAGCCCTTCTGGAACAGCGGGGCAACGGCAGGTTCAAACCCTGCGTCAGCTCTCCAAGACCAGCGGGGCACGGGCAGGTTCAGGCACCCGGCGTCAGCTCTCCTAGACCGGTCGCCTAGCGGAGGCTGAGCTTTGGTGGGAGTGTCGCGACGTGGCCGGGGTCGTACCTTTGGGCCAGACGCCCAACGAGGTAGTCCTGCCTGGAACGACGCACCTCGCGCACTGCCGAAGGCACGGGCCACGCACCCTCGAGGCCGCGCCTCACGAGCTGTCGTCTTCCTCGTCGGCACCGCACGGCACATACACATCACATCCACTTCGCCACCGCACGGCACACTACATATTCAATTTTCGGTTTCGTTTTGCATCCGCGCACCACATATTATCACATCACCCCCTTTTTCGAGAAAGTTGTTCACAACTATTCTAGCACAAAGGCGCGGGACGAAACGAATTATCGCTGCACCGTAAGTTGGCCTGAGTGTTCGCAGAAGACTGCTTACAGTTCGGTTGGAAAACTACCGTACAAGTAGGTTTGCTATGTCGCAACTAGGAGTCAACTAGTTCACGACTGAGGGCGAGTAGTATTAGAACCACGATGCTACCTGAACGGCAGTTATGCGCGACTCAGGTAGTCGGCTCCGACATTGTCACAACCCTTTATGTAATGAACTGAAAATGAATACTCCTGCATAAGGAGACTCCACCTCAACACTCTGTTGTTCACGTGTTTGGCGGAATTTAAATACTGTAGCGGCTGGTGGTCTGACTGAATGACAAAAGGTTTGCCATAGAGGTAAATATGAAATTTCTGCACTGCCCAAACAAGTGCGAGGCATTCCCGTTCGATTGTTGAATAACGGGTTTCTCGGGGCAATAAATTACGACTTGCGTAAGCAACTGGGTGCAGCACTTGGTCCTTTCCCATCTGGAGCAATACTGCGCCCAGGCTTGTATTGGAGGCATCCGTGCGAAGAACGAACTCCTTCGAGAGGTCGGGAGCAAGGAGGATGGGAACATCACCGAGCTTCTTCTTGAGTGCCGTAAACGCTTCCTCTTGAATTGCGCCCCATGAAACAGTGTGGCTTTGTCCCTTTCTTGTAAGGTCCGTCAGCGGCTTGGTCAGTTCGGCGTAGTTAGGTATAAACTTCCTGTAATAGCCGGTCAAGCCAAGAAACGACTGCACTGCTTTCTTGGTTGTAGGTCGTTTTGCGGCAAGAATCTTGTCGAGCGTTTTGAGAAGCGGTTCAACTGTAGTCTCCCCGATTCGATGTCCTAAGAATGATATGCTTCGCTCTCCTATTTCACACTTACTTGGTTTTATGGTGAGGTGAGCTTGGTTAATTCGTTCAAAAACTTGTCTGAGGGTGTCGATGTGCTCTTGCCAAGTATCGGTCGCAATGATGACATCGTCGAAATAATGGTGAACGTTGTCGACACCACCCAGTACTGATCTCATAAGGCGCGCGAATACTGCTGGCGCCGTTTTAATGCCAAAAGGCATGTAGAGGAAGTGATAAAGTCCAGACATGCTGGAGAAAGCAGTTTTTTCACGACTCTTGGGATCCATCGGTACTTGCCAGTACCCTTTCGTGAAATCAAATTTGGAGAAAAACTGCTTTTGTCCAACAAGTGCAAGAACTACATCGATGCGTGGTATTGGCTCGCAGTCGGGGACCAGAATCTTGTTCAATTCCCTGAAGTCTATGCACAACCGAATCGTGTTGTCCGGTTTCTTGACGACGACAATGGGAGCGTGGTACGGTGACTGAGACCGCTCAATAATACCGAGTTTCAGCATCTCTTGCACTTCTTTTTCTACGCTTTCTTGTAAGGCAAGGGGGATGGGGTACTGCGGAACATGCACAGGCTTATCGGAGGTCAGACGTAGCGAACACTCCACGAGTGCTGTTTTGCCTGGCAAGTCAAAAAAATGTCCGCATACTCTTGAAAAAGTGCTTGCACATTCTGAACTTGTTCAGCAGTGAGGTGTGGTGATAGCTTGACATCCGTGCTGAACTGCGTGCGATACAAGCTCAATATGGGCATTTGTTTGACTTCGTCTTCTTCGCGGAGATTTTCCTGGACCTCTGCAACAACTGACACCTGTTGTGGTTCCGTAGATTCGCGCTCTTCGTATTTTTTTAGCATGTTGATATGAAAAATCTTGTTTTTCCCGGACACATCGATGACGTAGTCAACATCGTTTATCCGTTCGATGACCTGGAACAGCCCTTTCCACTGCATTAACAGCTTGTTGGAGTCAGTCGGCAGCAGAATTAAAACCTTGTTGCCTGGGCATAGTTTCCTAGGGCGACTTTTCCTGTCATAGTAGGTTTTTTGCTTCGCACGAGCCTTCTCCAGCTGTTCATGTGCTATCTTGCAAGTCTCCTCTAGGCGATTGCGCAAATCAAAGACATAGGTGTAAGTCGTCCGCGTTTCTGCGTCTAGCCCCTCATTTGTCCACAGTTCTCTCAGCACGGTTAGCGGTCCTCGGACGTGGCGGCCGTAAATGAGTTGAAACGGAGAGAACCCGAGGCTTGCCTGTGAGACTTCCCTATATGCAAATAGCAGTGGAGCAAGGTACCGGTCCCAAGATCGAGGTCTCTCTTGGCACATTCTCTTCAGCATTGTCGTGAGGGTGCCATTGAACTTCTCCACGAGACCGTTCGCCATCGCATGATATGGGGTCGTCTTTAGCATCTTCACGGAGAGAAGCCTGCTAACCTCTTTCATTAATTCTGAGGTGAAACTTGCCCCTTGGTCGGTTACCATTTCCTTTGGCAAGCCGATGCGGGAGAAAATCTCGACGAGTGCTTCCGCAACGTGAACTGCATCGATTGCGGGCAATGCTGCAGCGTCAGGGTAACGAGTAGCAAAATCGATGAGTGTGAGAACGTATCGGTTCCCACGGCCCGATCTTGGTGAAAATGGGCCGATTAAATCAACCGCGACCCTTTCAAAAGGTGTCCGGATAAGAGGCATGTTGCCTAGTGGCGCGACTCCAACTTTTCCTTTAGGGGTAGTTCTCTGGCACTTGTCGCAAGACTTGACAAAGCGCTTGACGTCCCCATTCAAATCAGGCCAATAAAATTCTTCCAGGACACGATCAGTGGTTCTTTTGATGCCTTGGTGTCCTGCCATGATACTTGCATGAGCAATGTCCAGTATACCGACCCGGAACACTTTCGGAGTGACCATCTGTTTAAAGGTTCTTCCAGTGGCCAGGCGGTAGCGTCGATAAAGTAATCCTTTATCTTCAATGAACTCATAACTGTGACCCTTTCCCGATTTGAACTCTTTGTTCACTTTAGCAAAGACAGCTTTTAGGGTCGGGTCCTTTCGCTGCTCCTCGACGAGTTGCGCTCTGGTAACGTCAGGTAAGAAAGTTGTTGACACGTACAAAGGCTTGATCTTGTCTTGGCCCTGTTGTTTGGCTTCGGCTTTTGCCACGCTTGAAGAGACAGTGGTTGAGGTGACAGGGGACTTGGTCGGGTGTGCTTGCGCCGGTAACTCATCCACCTGGGTACGAGCCGCCTGCTTCCAGTCAGAATCCGGATCGTACGGTCCTCTGACGCCTGGAAGATGTCCCAGCACAAGATCATATAGGGGTCGATCCATACAAGCCACTTTCAGCATCCCTGTGAAGTACGGCGTGTGGACTTGTACAACAGCTTCCGGGAGATGGCTAGTTGATCCGTCTAGGAGAACGACGCCGATGTTCTTGCCTGCGAGGCACACATCAGGAACGAGCTCTCGTCGGACGATTGCCGTGTTGCATCCCGTATCGCGTAGTACTCGAACCTCTCTTCCTAGCAGTAGACCTCCGACCACTGGCATCCCGTCGACCAGGAAACGTACTGCACCCTGCAAGTTGTCGTCGTCGTGGTGACTTGCGGAAGGAATCTTCCCTCCTGGACGCTTGGATGCTTTTCTAGCTGCAGTCCGGGCAGATTCGGATTCAGTAAATGCGCATGACGAAGTCGGTTTGTGGTCCCCATGCTGGTTTCGGCAGGTTTCTGTTACGTGTCCCGTTTTTCCGCACAACTTGCACTTTAGCATCTGCTTAGGTGGATTGCGGCAGTTAGGAGCTAAATGTCCGAAACGATTGCAAAGGATACACTTGAGTTTCGTTTTACGCGACGCTTCGGTAGGCTTTCCACCGGACTCTTTCGCGGGGTCAGGACCTTTTCCTAGATTAGTCAAATTCTGCGCCTCAAGGAAGCGATCCGTCAAATTAGCGAGCTCATCTAGTGACTTGCACTCTCGCTCTTTCAAGAAAACAACCAGCTTTGGATGGCAACAACGCAAGAATTGCTCAGAGATTACGTGATCCCTTAGATCTTCGTAGGTTTTCGATACGTTTGCCATGTCTATCCAATGGTCAAAATAGCTGGCAATTCTTGCTGCTAACTGTCTGCCAGTTTCACCATCTGCTGCTCGTGCTTTCCTAAACTTCTCTTGGTAGCCTTGAGCCGTGAACTGAAATCTCTGCAGTAGAGCTTTCTTTACTTTCTGGTAGTCAAGGGAATCGGCGGCAGTCATTCGGCCTATCACGGTTAACGCGTCACCCGTTAGGCACATGCTTACAGCGAGACCCCATTTTTCTTGCGGCCAATCCTGTCCTGTGGCTACGCGCTCGAATCGCTGCAGATAGGCGTGCAAATCATCGCGTTTCTCGTCAAATAAAGGCAGTAACTTCTGCGGATTGAGAGGCGAGGAGGTGCTGGGCGCAGTCAAAGCGTCATTCGCTGCTACGGGCATATTCTGAGCTCCTTCCTGAAGCTTGAGCTTTAGCTGCAGAATTTCGCGCTGCCTTTCGTCAGCTTCTTTGGCTGCCTCTCGTTCTGCAGCTCTCTCATCCCTTAGTTTAGCCTGTTGGGCCTCAATCCACTTGTTAAGCTCTGCACCCGAGAACCCTAGTTGGACCCCTATAGCGGCGAGTTTTTCCAAGTCCATGGTGCAGTTTGAACGTGTGTCTGTCTCGAGCGAAACTGTCTTCTTTCACTGGTTTAACGAGCGGATCCTGGCAGGCTCGCCAGTTTGTGATGTTATTTGGGCAGGACCGCTCCAGAAAGAATCACAACAGCACGCCAGTGCACAAACACACGTCCCACTTATATTGCACCCTTCACGTATGGACAACAAACATTCATTAAGAGATTACTAACAAAAAGCACGCGGACTACTCTAAATGAATAAATAGAACGTCCGGCCTACAGTTCGGTCGTCGGGGTAGTCGCCTGGGCCGTCGTTGCTTCCCCGTCGGCACCTTTCAGTGGCGAAGACGTGGTTGCGGCGCCGTCACCTGCCGTGACGAAGTCGGAAGACGCAGGGGCGCCGCGTCGAACTCCAGCGGTTCTGCGACGAACTGGAGCCGACGACACACGGGTTCCGGCGGCAGGGAGTTGTGCCCTTGAGCACGAACAGTACGCCTGGGAAGCCCACGCCAGCCCTTCTGGAACAGCGGGGCAACGGCAGGTTCAGAACCCTGCGTCAGCTCTCCAAGACCAGCGGGGCACGGGCAGGTTCAGGCACCCGGCGTCAGCTCTCCTAGACCGGTCGCCTAGCGGAGGCTGAGCTTTGGTGGGAGTGTCGCGACGTGGCCGGGGTCGTACCTTTGGGCCAGACGCCCAACGAGGTAGTCCTGCCTGGAACGACGCACCTCGCGCACTGCCGAAGGCACGGGCCACGCACCCTCGAGGCCGCGCCTCACGAGCTGTCGTCTTCCTCGTCGGCACCGCACGGGACATACACATCACATCCACTTCGCCACCGCACGGCACACTACATATTCAATTTTCGGTTTCGTTTTGCATCCGCGCACCACATATTATCACACTTGGAACACGTCTCAAGGTGCAGGAATCAGTAACCATGCGTCTGGGATGACCTCGGCGATGTCGCATTGTCGCCACCACTACGAAGAAGATAACGATCGGCTCCATCGAGTAATTTGCCTGGAACTTCTTGGTGTAGTTATGTGGTGGTTGTTTGGAGGATCTGATCAAATCTGACCAGCTTGCCTCGGGTTTTCCTGGGGGTAGAGCGGAGGTGGTCCCACACGTTCTTCCCCTTCGGGGCGTCGTGTGTAAACTGTTACCTTATTGGACAAATGAAATGAACAATATTTTCCCTAGCAATTGTCCAAAAGACATTTAAGCCGGGCTTCGGCCCGCTAGAAGGGGCATCCGCTATCATTATGTAATCAAGTAAACATCTCTTTACTTTTGATCTCCCAACATCGCCGTACGTCTTCCTCACTGCTGCCTCGAAGGCTCCTGGCCGGAAGGCGACTCTAGACAGTGCCCAACGAGGCCTTTCGGCAAAGCTTAGCATTCGATCGTCCCACTCGGTACATCCTATTGCACAGTTGGGGTTAAATGACCTTGGAAGGACGTTCTTGGAATTGAGTATTGCCTTATTGAGTCTGACGATAAAAGCCCAAATTGATCATCGTCACGCTCCCGAGAGTACAATGGAGATTTTATTGTGATCCGAGGAGTGAGGGACATTGAGGAAAAGAAAAAATAGTGTGCCAATAGGAGGAAATAGTGTGTCTATAGGAGGTCAGTCCTTTTGAATTTTCAATAGGTGGCGCATTGCAGTGCTTTGTTTGAGAAAGGGTTATATGCCCTCAGGAACTGCGATCTAAGGTCTGTTTTTTTTTTCTAGCAAGAGTAGACAATAATTGTTAAAAGGGGAAAGGAGAATCTCCTCCCCGTGCGCTCTCTCACATATATTTGCGCGTTTCTGCTTCCCTATGCACATTTCCAACAACGGCTTCTTAGACCTGGATGGATGGATGGATGGATGCTATGAGCGTCCCCTTTATAACGGGGCGGTGATATGTCTGTCACCATGCTCGAAGAAAAAAGAAAAAACTCCCTTGTTTCATGCTGGCCTAATACCTTATCTACATTGATTAAATCTATGTTATTGTACCAACAAAATTATAAATTCACGGTCCATCTCTCTGCCTCTTAAGGCAGAATGACCTTATTTTTTCCCCCATTATTTATTTTTGTACTTTATCTCTACATTTCTGCCTCCAATACTCTAACCGTCTCTTACTTATTTCTATCGCGGACGTGTTCAGCTTTCCATTGTCCCTAAAACCCAAGGATTCATGTAGACTCGTGCCCACACGTATACCTGGGTGAATATCGCCACATTCAATCAGTACATGTTCCATCGTTTCCTTAGTTCCCCCGCAGCATGTACATTGTTCTTCTTCGTTACTGAATATCGCTTTATAACTACGCGTTCTAAGGCAGCCCGACCTTGCTTCAAACAGTAAAGCGCTTCCCCTTGAATTATCATAAAGCCTTTCCCTCCTTATTTCGTGTTTTCCCTTTCGGTAGTTACTCAGAGCCGACTTCTTTTCCCTCGCTGTCATCCAATAAGTCCTCTCCGCCTCTCTGACCTTCCGTTTAATGCTCCTTGTTGCCATATCGCCCGCACTGTCAGCCGTATATCTACTGGTGAGCCTCCTAGTTCTTTTTCCCCACTGCGTGTCAACGCTTTTTCTATACAAATACCTGAAAACCTTCTCTGCCCATCTACTCTTCTTCATTTTCCTCAGCCTCTCTTCGAATTTCACTTTGCTCAGAGCTTCCCTCACTTCAAAGCCTGTCCATCCCATATCACCCTTTACAGCCTCATTTGTCGTCTTCCCGTGAGCGCCCAACGCGAGGCGGCCCACCGTCCTTTGATTTACATCCATTCCTGATTGTACCTCTGACTTCATGCAAACCACTGAGTTCCCAAATGTAAGCCCCGGGACCATCACACCCTTCCACAGCCCTCGAAGCACCTCGTACCTATTGTATCCCCATAAAGCTCTGTGCTTCATAATTGCAGCATTCCTCTTTCCCTTTGCTACCGATGCTTTCTCTTGTACCTCCATATATCTATCCCCCTCATTTACCCATACTCCTAGGTACTTGTACTTGCTTACCCTCGGTATTTTTTGGCCCTGTATGAAGACCGCATGGCCTTCGTGATCATTGAATACCATCTATCCACATTTTGTTGCACTAAATCCTAGTCCTAGAGCCTCACATTCCCTTCCGCATATATCTGCCAGTCGCTGTATATCATCTTGACTGTCCGCAAATAAGACAATATCATCAGCATAAAATAGACCTGGAAGCTTCTGCTCAACCATCGTGCCGACCTGTTTGTGGGACAAATCAAATCCAATGTTGCTACCTTCTAGCGCTTTTTCCATCCTCACCATGTACAGCATGAATAACAGCGGGGACAAAGGACATCCCTGTCTCAGCCCCTTGCTAATTTCAACGCTGTCCTTGCTACTTATTCCTTCCCATTCTATACAAACTGTATTTTCTCGGTATATTTCCCTCAAAAGTGGTATACAGTCGTCTCCTATGCCCACTTCTTTCAATATATCCCACAAAATTTCCTGATTAACGTTGTCATACGCCCCGGTGATATCCAGATAAGCTACGTATAAGGGCCCGTTTTCTATTTTCGATATTTCTATACACTGGGTAAGAACAAACAGATTATCGTCTAACCGCCTGTCGATTCGAAATCCATTCTGAAGTTCTCCCAAAATATCATTTTGTTCTACCCACGCTTCTATTTTTAATTTTACTGCCTGCATCGCCAACCTGTATAGCACCGATGTAATGGTTAGCGGTCTATATGAGCGAATGTTATCCTTTTGTCCCTTGCCTTCATAGATTAAGTTCATTCTACTTTTTCGCCTACTGTCTGGTATTTCCCTCTCCTGTAAGCACTTTTCTACGGCTTTCAGCAGTGCTTCTTTAGTGTTATGTCCCGAGTTCGTTAATGAGGCTGACGGGAACCCCATCTAAGCCAGGAGTAGTGCGCTTAGGAATTTTTCCTTCGGCCTTCTTCCAATTGAAATTCTCTAGTACTACATCTTCGTCAGTTGCACTCCTTTGCGTACTTTTACTCACCGGGGGAATCCCCTGGGCGACCTTTTTAAACGAATCGGCTGTTATATTTCGGATGTAACCTAGCGCTTCATACCCTTCCAATTGATTTCCTCCTTCATCTACCAAACGTTGTTGCACCTTTTTCAAGCACACGAGCGCCACCAACGGGCGCGCAAGCGCTCGTGGGAAAAGTGTGTACGCCCAGCAGCCGCCGCGACTAGAGTTACTGTATATGCTACTTTTAGGTAGCAGAGTTGCGCATCTGTTTTCCAACGCCGCTAGCAGCCATGCAGTGCGGAGAAGCTGACGCTCGGGCCAATTTTTGTATTTCTCGACGCCGCCGCTGCAGCTCACTCAATTAACACCAGTTATCGACAGCCAATGTTTATCGCCGGCCTTCGACACGCCAGACATGTTTATCGGCGACGCGGTAGGCATGTCGCCTGCAAAAATGGAGTGCGACTTCACCGCATAGCTGTGGTTGCTGGCCGGACCTATGCGCTACTCTGCTACCTAAAGGTAGCATATACAGTGACTCTAGCCGCGACGAGCGCGCGGGCCTCGCGCTGCAGCTTTCCGCTTGCGCCGTGCCAGGACTTCTCAGACACAGTGAACTTGGCAAGGCGCAACGTGTTACTGCGCAGTTCAATCACGAACTTCAGTGTTTAGCTGCGACTGCCTCTCGAAGATTTCCATCTGTCCCACTGCGGCGGGACCAGTTGAGCGGCTCAGAAGCGTCACCTTTTATTTATTTATTTTTTGGCGCCAGTGCGCCTTACGGCATAAATGAAAAAAAAAGCAACTCGGTTGCCTATGAAGTGCAGGAGCGCGGTCTGATTCGCAGATGCATTTGGAATGAATGTCCATCGACACTGTCGACGAGTATACAGTGTGAGGTTCTGATATTTAAAGAGTACACTAGAAAGCGTAGTTGGCATTTGGGGAAATGATATACATTCATTGCGTCGCTCGTACCCTAGATGTAACGAACGATAAGTGCCTACTAACCTTCGTTGGTGCTATACCTACAGGTTGGAATAATACTTAGAGCGAAAAAAGAAAGGAGCAGTACAAGGAAAGAAATGCACAAACCAGCGCTCACACACAACTGAAAGTTTATTGCACGCGTGAAAAAAAGCACAAAAATGGGAGGGCGTCGCGCATGTCATAAAGAGGCACAAAAAGTCAACCAACCAAGGCGCGTGCTTACAGTCTATTAATAAAGCTGAATTCCTTGCAACGACTGAGCAGGTTGACTGACACAAAGTGTGGCATTATTTGTGACATCATATTCCTCCGAAATTTCTCGCGTTGTCCGATTAGGTGGATGGTACAAAATTACTGTGCTTTCTAAGATGGGATTACATTTTCATGACTGACATAGCGATGCGAGATGAGACGGCTCCTTTCAATAAATGTCGATGCTCGCTGAGGCGCGTATTAATACATCGACCAGTCTGTCCGATGTACAGACGTGTCCACTGTTAAAGGGAACATTTGCGTGCAGGGCATGTTTGGATCTCGCTCTCTGGCAAAATCATATTGGCTTATATTTGCATAAGGCCACTGGTGATTGACAGATCTGCCTCTATTTGAGAGACTCGTGCAGTGCGTGAACAATGTTTTCCCGTCGACTTGCTCTTAGAGGTCCAGAAAAATGAAAGGTGCTCATTGGAGTGTTCCCTTTGACAGTGAACCGAACTGTACATGTGGACACAAGAACCAACTAGCCCCTTTCGTCGCATTACTGACAAGGACGATAAATTTACGGTTAACTCCTACACAATCTACAAAACAATTGGCATGCCTCTGACCGCATTTTTCTTTGTCCACCGCAGATCCCTGCGACCTTAATGCGACTAAGCTTATTTGGGGCGGCAAACACAACCTCCACCCCCACATCGCTTCCCTATGTTCTTCAGGCCATGCGACTTCTTATACATACGCGGAATAACTGCGGTATTTCTAGTTTCTTCATTATTTACG